>NW_024868531.1:171685-191811 GCF_013358625.1 Macadamia integrifolia | reverse complement strand
TGTCATATAGGAGCATGCGGTATTAGGATTCTCACCATCCCGTGCTACGACCCTTCCCAACAGGGGTTAAGGTGTTGGGTTGCCATTTGGGGGGAAGCAGGGGTCGCGATTGTCGGACACTGTGGCGGTTAGGCATTACGCCCGGCGAGTCATGTAGGACAGTCGGCAACCCCGGTGGTACATTCTAGAGGGCCAATCGTACTGCTTTTAAATTGCTGGAGTCAACACTGTTATTTTATTTATTTACATTTCTGTTGAGAGCCGGTGGACGGCATTGTCTTTATTTTTCCGAGTACTCACGGTGGGCCTTCTCCAACAGCCCTATGGGCGTATCGCGGGAGGGAGTTCGCAGCTCGTACCCGGAGTATACGCGCACTGTGGTTGTAGTAGCACTAAAACCAAGGACTTAGTAATGTTGCTTAGGTGGATGTGAATTAAAATGTATAGCATGGCATGTAGTGCATATGATGTGTTTTGATGTGTGGACTGCTGTGTGGTCCATCTTACCACTTACTGAGCTAGTGAGCTCATCCCACGTGTACACCCCTTTTTTAGATGATTTTGCAGGTCATACATCTGAGGAGCATGGGGTGGGTCCCACAGTCGAGTTTCCTGAAGAGGACTGGTGGACCCCTGAGGAGTTAGAGCACGGCGTTGACTGCTTGTGCGAGAGCTGTGCTGCGGGACAGCAGTTCTGAGGCCGAGCCGAGCTCCACCTTGGAGGCCGTGCTGAGCTCCAGTTCCGAGGCCGAGCTGAGCTCTTCTAAGTGATGCCGAGCTGGGCACAACCCTTGATGCCGAGCTGAGCTCCAGCCTTGATACCGAGCCGAGCTGTGTACTCTGATGTTTTGATGATTTCCTGTATATACTTGATATTTGAATTTTATTCTTTTTGTGTATATATCATGCCTTCGGGCCCAAATGTATATAATTATTATATTACCATTCGGGTATCAAGTATATGGGATTTATTCACAGATAAAACTTAGTCTTCCGCTGATCTGATGAGCTTATGTTAGTGTGTGTATGCTGTGGTGGAATACAGTATCTGATGATCCTGGCAGGTTTGGGTTAACCGGTGTTAACTCGGTCACCGCTCCGGTTCAGTGTGAACGGGGTGTGACACCGACGGTGACGATGAAGGCATGGGCATGTTTGTTTCCAGCACTGGCAACAACGGCATCAGCGACGGACGGCGACAACAGGCTCGCGGCAACCAGCGGCAGACTTAATCAAGTCTCTATTTGTTTAATCCAAGCAAGATTTTTTTTAACTAGCACTGACCTTGAACCTATAAAAGAAAAGAAAGGAAAAGAAAAGCCCAACAAATATGCAGATTTCATCCGTGCAGACCTTCAATCAACTCAAACCTAATCAAAAAGGGTAATTTTCAACTCTTTAATCAACTCATGGTGTATGCGGTGGGAAATATGTTGGATCCAACATATCGAGGGTTTCTTTACGGTGGGAAATATGTTGAATCCTCTTGGTGTATGCGGATTTCATCAGTGCAGACCTTCAATTTTCATACCTGAGTTCTTTGGTCTGGACACAATTGATAATCAGTTTCACTCCACCAAATATGCAGATTTCATCTGTGCGGCACTGGAATATCTCTGAATTTGAGTTGCAACCAGTTCTCCGGTGAAATCCCACCTGAGTTCTTTGGTCTTGACAAGCTCGGCATTCTGGACTTTTTTTTTAAAACAGACAAGTTGGCCTCACAGTTCAGACTTCTGAGAGAGAGAGAGAGAGAGAGAGAGAGAGAGACCACCGGAGAAGAAGCTAGAACCACCGACAGCTCTGTTGCGGATGGTCAGTGCGAAGTAACTTATGTAAAATACGTTTTATTATTTATTTTAATTAAAAGGGTAAAAATGTCATTTTAAATCCTTACTTAATGAAGACTGACGGTAGGGGGTCTGAGTCTAATTTGGTGAAAGAGAGGGGGTGTTCTTATAATATTGGCATTCTCCAAGGGGTGGCGCTGTAAATTACCCAAAAATAAAAGCATGTTATTACAAGGTTTCTAATAATGGGTATTGAATAAACAGACACGGTTCCAAAAAAAAAAAAAATACAAATATGGATGGGTCCAAAATTGGCCTTGGATCGAATAGATTCACCTTTTTTTAATCAAATCAGCTTATAGTTTTTTACTCGTAGCCACTGGTGGGTTGGTATTTGACCAGTCAAGACTTGGGATCAGTCTTGACTTTGAAACCATGTCTTGTTGTTAGTATGGGTATTTTTAATTTTTTTATATATATTCTAATGAATTGCCGAAACTAGAAGAATAACGGAACTTACTAAATACATCTCACACACCTATATGACAGAAGTGTATCTACTGATCTGCTCTTCATGCAGAATCTGCAAGCGAGTGCGTAGCGCAAAATGACGGTGTCAGAGTTTGATAAACATTAAGCATTAAAAACATTGTTTCTCTCGCTAAAATTAGAATGAACAGTTCTGTAATTTTGAGTTTGTGAACTAATATACGCTTCTTTAACACGTTTCTTGTTGTAAATACAACTAATATTGTTTCGCTGTCCTCCAAACCCAGACAAATATAACAGACCCCCTCGCTCGCTCCCTCCCTCCCTCCATTGCCATCCATTTCAACAGCATTTCACCCTCTCTCTCTCTCTCTCTCTCGCCCCCCTGCTTTGTTTTATACAGTTTCCCTGTGACGCATCCCTCTTGCTTTTCTGGGTTCTCAGCTTTGCTCATCTTTATCCGATACAGGGCTTGAACCTTCGATCCTCAAGGTTGAACACATATTCAACAAACCATTTGAGGATCCGAAGAGGCTTGCCATAGATTTCGTTCCTTAAAATATATTCCAGAAAATCCCTCTGCTCTTAACCATATGCCATCAATTTCTATTTTCTTTTACTTCGGTAACAATCTCTCTGTTTTCTTTCCTTCTAAGCTCGTCCAATTCAATATGGTCTCTGGTTTCTCTCCATAGATATTTTCTAGTTTTACAAGCAAACAGGTTCCTGTTTTTCTTACTTCTTAGGATCTCACCTCGTTCCTCTTCAACATGGCTGCTTGTTTCTTTCGCTAAATTTCTACCTTTTGTTGCTACGGCCTCTCTTTTTTTTTTTTTTTTTTCCTTCCTCCTTGAACTCTCTCAGCTCGTTCCTCTTCAACATGGCTAGTGGTTTCTTCCGCTAAATTTCTTGCTTTGGGAGCTAAGGGCACCTTTTAATTCTTCCTTCTCAAATTCTTTCACTCGTTCTTCTTCAACATGGCTTGTGTTTTTTCCCGCTAAATTTCGAGCTTCAGGCACTAGGCTCCTGTTTTTCTTCCTTTTCAGGCTCTTAGCTCGCTCCTCTTCAATATGGGTTTTGATTTATTTTGCTAAATTTCTAACTTTAGGTGCTAAGGAATCCTGTTTTTCTTCCTTCTCAGGTTCTTAGCTCGTTCCTTTTTCAATATGGGTTTTGGTTTATGCCGCCAAATTTCTAGCCTTTAGGTGCTAAGAGATCCTGGTTTTCTTCCTCAGGCTCTTAGCTCATTTTTCTATTCAACATGGCTTGTGCTTTCTTCTTCCCATAAGTTCCTTACAGTGAGGAGGATCAAAGGAGCATGGCTCGTGGTTTCTTCAGTTAGATTTTTTTCTTTCGGTTACCGACAAAGAGCTCCTGCGTTTATTCCTTTGGTGTCAAACGCACTAGCACTCTGCAACTCTGCATTGGAGGTACTGATAGTTCTTGTCCATTCCTTTCTCTAATTTTTGCTGGCTTGAACTTGGGTTAATTAATCTGGAATATAATTCTTTTGGCTATGCTTGGAGGTTTCTTTTGGTTTTTAATTTTTTGATTGATATGATTGTTAAGTCTGTTTCCTTTCTTTTCTGTGTTGGATGTGTGTGGGCATTGATATTCTCAGATTCTTCAAGTAGTTGAATATGGATGATTTCAATGGTCCATTCGAAGGGGTCATTAATGATTTTGAGGGAAGAATGTCAATCTACAAGAAAGATTGGACTGCTGGACTTGGTTCATTCAGGATATTGGCTCCAACTACCTACATTTTCTTTGCTTCTGCTCTTCCTGTTATTGCCTTTGGAGAGCAGCTAAGCAGGGAAACAGAAGGAAGATTGAGCACTGTTGAAACACTGGCTTCTACTGCTCTCTGTGGTATCATACACTCAATTTTTGGTGGACAGCCCCTGCTGATAGTTGGAGTTGCAGAGCCCACTGTTATAATGTATACATATCTATACAGTTTCACCAAAGGAAGAAAAGATTTGGGAGGGGACCTCTTCTTGGCTTGGGCTGGATGGGTCTGCGCCTGGACTGCTCTCTTTCTGTTCCTCCTAGCAATATTCAATGCCTGCAATATCATTACTAGATTTACAAGGGTTGCCGAGGAAATGTTTGGCATGTTGATTACAGTCCTCTTCCTTCAACAGGCCATCCTGGGTGTCATCAGTGAATTCCATATTCCAGCACACGAAGACCCAAAAGAAGCCAAATATCAATTCCCATGGCCATATGCAAATGGATTGTTGTCTCTCGTGTTCTCCTTCGGCATACTTTTCACTGCCATAGGAAGCAGGAAGGCAAGGTCATGGTGGTATGGGGCAGGGTGGCTTAGAAGTTTGATTGCAGATTATGGAGTTGCTTTGTTGGTCATGCTGTGGACAGCATTGTCATTCACTGTGCCAACTAAAGTTCCTTCTGGGGTTCCTAGGAGACTTAACAGTGACTCTGGATCACTATACCATGTGACAGTAATTTCCGATATGTGTAGTGTCCCAGTTGTATATATTTTTGCTGCTAGCATACCAGCAATTTTGATAGCAGGTCTTTATTTCTTCGATCATAGTGTAGCTTCAAAGATGGCACAGCAGAAGGAGTTCAATCTCAAAAAACCATCTGCATACCATTATGACATTATATTGCTTGGGATTATGGTCTTATTCTGTGGTCTAATTGGACTCCCTCCTTCAAATGGGGTTCTCCCACAATCCCCAATGCATTCGAAGAGTCTTGCAGTTCTAAAGAAGCAGTTGATTCGAAAGAAGATGGTAAAGGAGGCCAAAGAATGCATTAAGCAACATGCCAGTAGCTCAGAAATCTACAGCACATTACAGGAGCTCTTTGTTGAAATGGACAAAGTCTCTCCATCCGTTACGGTGAAAAGTGAGCTCAAGGGATTGAAGGATGCAGTTATGATGGGTGTTGAAGACGGAGATCCAAAGAAGCACATATTTGATCCAGAGAAGGACATTGATGCCTACCTGCCTGTGCGGGTCAATGAGCAGAGGGTGAGCAATCTGTTACAGTCTATGATGCTGGGTGCATCAGTATGTGCTATGCCTATGATTAAGTTGATTCCTACATCAGTTCTTTGGGGTTATTTTGCTTTTATGGCCATTGACAGCCTCCCCGGAAACCAGTTCTGGGAAAGGATATTGATGCTTTTCATCACTCCTCGCCGCCGGTTTAAGGTCCTAGAAGGTGATCATGCTTCCTTTGTGGAATCAGTGCCATTCAAGCAGATTGCCATGTTTACCATTTTCCAATTCTTCTATTTTCTATTATGCTATGGGATAGCATGGATACCCGTATTTGGCATGTTGTTTCCAGTGCCATTCTTCATACTGATAAGCATTAGACAACACATCCTCCCCAAATTCATGGACCCACATCACCTTCAGGAATTGGATGCTGCAGAGTATGAGGAGATTGCTGGTGCCCCGTATCAGATGTTGAAGGAAGAAGAAGAAAATCATATGGACAGTGAACAAGCTGGTGTGGATATGTGTGATGGCGAGATATTGGATCAGCTAACCACCCGTAGAGGAGAGTTGAAGATTAGAACTATGAGCAGGGAGAGAAGTTTGACCATAGAGAGAAGTTTGACCAGAGAGAGGCGCTCCCAAGCAAGAATTTACCCTGTAGTGTTTTCAATCCAGGAGTAGCATGGATGAGTAACTTGTAGAAGAAGATGATAATGATTCATTATTGGAACTTATAATAAAGTAATTGAGAGATTGAGATATCTATCCATCTTTAGATGGAATTTTAATTTGACTTCTTGTATGAGAATTTTTTATTTTTTATTTTTTTATTATGGGAAAAGAAAGAAAAATATTAACTAAAATGTTTTAAAACATACACGTAGAACCCATAAGAAGGATCTTCACATGGTCTTTATTGATCTAGAAAAAGCATACAACAGAGTTCCTAGAGATCTAATCCAACGTGTCCTAGTAAAGAGAGAGGTGTCGAGTACGTTAGTGAATTTAATTAAGAACATGTATGAGGGGGTGGTGATTAGTGTGAGATGTGTGGGGAGGTCAAGGCAATGAATTCTCAATTACGATTGGATTGCATCATGGATTGGATTTAAGCCCTTTGGTTTGCGCTTATCATGGATGAGTAATCCAAGAGCATACTAGTTGAAGTCCTATGGTATATGTTCTTTGCAGATGACATCATTTTAGTGCATGAGACTAAAGCAAGGATTAACGCTAAGTTGGAGCTATGGATATTTACCTTGGAAACAAGTGGATTGAAGATTAGTAGATCAAAGACAAAGCATATGATGGGTAACTTTACTAACTCTAAGATGGATAATGAATAGTGAAAATTGAGGAGAACAAGATCCCATTAAGTAACTATTTTATATATTTAGGATCAACCATAAACAATGAAAGTGACATAGAGGATGATGTTTCACAAAGAATTAAAGTAGGTTGGATGAAGTGGAGAGGTGCGTCTAGAGCGTCGTGTGACCGGCGTATCCCTTTAAAGCTTAAAGAAAATTCTATAGGACTGTTGCACAACCACCATTCGTTATGTATGGAGCAGAATGTTGGATAGTTAGGAAGTGTCATGTTAAGATGGATGTGTGAAAAAATAAGACAGAAAAAGTAAAAAATGAGCATATTAGAGCTGATTTGGGAGTTGCCCCGATCAACGACAAACTCCGCAAAAGTAATTTAAGGTGGTATGACCATGTTCAAAGGAGGTTTGAGAATGCCCTAGTAAGGAGGAATGATCAGATTCACATTGAATGAGCTAAAAGAACTAAAGGTAGGCCTAAAACAACCATAGGCTAAGTGGTGAGGAATGACATGTATAATCTCGGTCTTGTCCCAAGTATAAACTCGGATAGAACTATTGGAGGGCAAGGATCCATGTAGCTAAGTCAATCCTAATTTTTTGGGATGTGCCTATGTCCTCTTAATGTCTTGTCATCTTTTTACCTCATCTTTCTTTTCTCATCTCTCATCTTTCTATCTCTTCTTTCTTTTTCTTTTTTTGGATTTTTTTTTCTTATTTTGTTTTGTATAAATCCATGTTGTCGACCCCATTAAGTTGGGATAAGGTTGAGTTTGTTATTGTTATTGTTGTTTTAAAACATCCACTAAGGTTCATGGGTCATAAGTTTTATTTATTTATTTTTTTGGCATAGGGGAGGGTAAGACAAACGCTTAAGCAGAAGCACAACTTCATTAGAGGGCTAGAACAGAGAGAGAGAGAGAGAGAGAGAGAGAGAGAGAGAGAGAGAGAGAGAGAGAGAGAGAGAGAGAGAGAGAGAGTTATTGACATTCAAAAAAAATAAAATAAAATAAAGGAGTTGAGCTCAAAGGCTTCTTAGAATCACTCTAGACTTCAATCATGTCCCAACCTTCGCCATTTGCTTTCTTCAAACCATGGAGAAGGCTTCTAGTATCAGCCTCAATATTTTTTCTTGTCATTATATAGTCTGCATATAAGAATTATGGGCTTAATTAATCATTTGGATTGATTAAATTGGTGAGGATTAAGTTACATGAACCGATTTATTCCACTCTCCAGTTTAAGGATATACTAGTCGAACCCATTGTGGTTGAGGGTTTTGGGTTAGTACAATATTTTATATAGGAAAATTATCTTGGACCACCCCTATTTTTAAACCTTATATTACATACCACCCTAATTTTCTAAAAATATCAACCGTACCACTAAAGCCTAACACCATTAGCTTAGAACTAGAAAAGACACTTTTGACCATGTTATGTCCCTCTTCATTGTCATCTTCTTCATTTCTCCTTTTGTGAACACATAGACCCATCCCTTCCCTTCATCTTCTTCGTTTCTTATTCCTCTTCTTCTTCTTCTTCAAATTCTACCTTTTCCTCCCTCCCTTGTCCTTGCCCCTTCCTTTCCCTGCAACCTATCCATCTATAATATTTCTGTAAAATCCATCACTTCAATCCAATGCTGAAACAATTGAAGATGTAAACAAGGCCTAGGCAGTTCGAAAACATGTGAAAACAAACATTGCTCTTGAATTAAGATCAAAAACTCGGAATGGGATATGGTTCGATTTACACATCTTCATCTCTCATTGACTTCAAGCTCGTTCACGAAATACCCCGAATCCATACCCACTCTCTTCACTCTCTCCATTTCTTAGAAGATTGGAGAGGTGGGAGTGAGGGTCGTCTCTATTTTGATCAACTTCTATCCATGGAGCTAAGCCCTTATTCCGACCCAAACTCTAACCCCATAGATTCCTGTAATCTCCCCTAGCAAGATATATTCTGATATTCTTTTGTTCGTAAACCCTAACCTTCCCCTCCTTCTCAATCCCTCCCAGAATTCCAACATGGAATCAACTGCCACCCTCGATCCCTATCAGAAATATCTCTTCGATGACCCTCAGGTCTGACTCGCTGTCTACATCACCATGGCCCCTCTCCTCCCTGCTCCAACCCCACATTAGCGTTTAAATGATACACAAATGTTCCAACTCCTCTTGTTTCCACACCCAGATCCATTTTTCTGCCACTTTGCTATAAGGGTGCATGCATCCGCTGGCCCTGCACCACCGTATCGTCTCTTGGGATGATACGTGGGAGCCTATTTTATGAATAACTCATTCCCTCTTTGTTGGGTGATCTTTTTCAATAATAAACTAATGGCCAATATGGGGATTGGGAATCATAAAGATTTGGAGTCACCACCTAGGATTAGGGCCTAGGACTGGGATGGCTCATTCTGTAGGAATAAACTCGAGATTGACTTGGTTTGGTCCCGAGATTAGGGTTAGAGTCAGGTTACAAAGTTGGGAAGGTGTTAGGCACCCACTTCATCCGGTTGAACTAGTCTTCCTATTAGATGCATAAATTTGAATATTCTCCAATACGTCCTCCCACATGTGTGACTAGACATTTAACATATGCCATTAGACAAGCACTCTATCAAAATGAAATATTTACATTATTCTTGTTTGTTAAGAAATTTCACCTGACCTTAACCCCTATTTCAGGTCAAGAGGGGTGGACCCCAATTGATTCGTAGGTGACTCTGATGAAGACTCCCGACTTAGGTGGGAATGATATCGGCTACTCACTCTTTTTCTTTGGAGAATCTAGGTCTTTGATGATATCTAAAAACTCCAGAACGTCTCTAGTGGACCTCCAGAAAAATCGGCAGAACTTTGAAGCGCGAAAGCAAAAGTCGGGCTCACTTGGGTAGAACTTCGGCCTCGGGTCGAACGTCGGATTAAAGCCACCATGTTAGGCTTAAAAAAGGCAAGAGTTGGTTGTTGGTTGAAAGAGGTTGCCAAAAATGTCAAGGGAAGGACTTGGGAAGGTATTATTCCTCTCGTACTAGGCTCTCTCAAACCAAAATAGGGGAATCTCTCCACATTCTATTCACACTCTCAAAGTGGTATAAAAGGGACACTGTTTATAGGTGTCTGGACCAAACTTGGCAGGCCAACCAAAAGTGGTAAATTCTCTGGCCGATTTGCCACCTAAAAAAGGTATCTTTTCATTGGCCCACCGAAATTTGGTGGGTTTGGGAAGAATCTGGGCAAAAACGGTAGATTGATCCTCGTTCTGACTTCCGGGAGCGATTCTAGGAGACCTAGTGGTCTGATATTCGCGTGTGATATACCATCAGAATCTTTTTTTCTAAGCACTATCCAATGGCATTGGTTTCGAGCTCTTTTTTCTCTCGTAAAAATTTAAGGTTGGCAAGGAAGGGTCTTCTGCCCTGTTGCAATTTGGGGTTTTTCTGAAAATCCTTATTCATGTTGTTCCCACACCATCAGAGAGTATTTAGAATCGATTTGTCAATATATAATATATTAATATCATGTGCCATGAGATCGGGTCCGAAATTACTCCCAGGCTGGATTAGGGTTTCGGGCCGGATTAGGTTTTGGGTTGAATTAGGGTTTTAAGTTGATTAGGCAATTTTGGTCACTGCTGGGTTTAGGGTTGGACTAGGATTTTAGGTTGGATTAGGGTTTGGGGCTGATTGTTGGGTCTCGAGTTACTTCTGGTGTACGGATCATCACAAAAGGCCTAGATTCCTTCCGATGTAGAGCATGAACCTTGATCTTTCCCTGTTTTTCATCATTGTCAGGGTAGGTGTTTGAGATTTAAAAGTAATCGCAAGCATACGGATCAGTGTAGCTAACGGGTTGAACACAAGGAGAGCAGCCACTTTATTTTAGGCTTCTTCTAGTAATGCGAAGTGCACAGATTAATGATTGTGATCTAATTCTAACTACCGCCCTAAAAAACATGCATCTAAAAACGTCCTAACCAACACATCTAGGGAAATTGGAATTGAAATTGCAATAAAAATTGAACGACCCAACCATTCACATCTAACCCTAACCATTCATCATCTAGGAATTAAATACTCAAACCACGCAATTAAAAAACAAATAACTGAAAGTAAAAGTGCTGAAAAGTAAATAAATAAAAAAAAAGCTAGAGAGAGGCGCACAAATAGGTATCTCTACTTAGCCCGAGGGATGCACCATAAACATTATGAGCTTCCCTACTTGACCAGAGAGTACTCTTACAAGGGTTTTTCTACTTGGCTTTAGGGGAAGGGATACAATCTAAATAATCAAAGTAAAAGGATGGTTCCATAGCTAGAGAGGGGCAAAGCCAACACATGCATCTAGCCAATGACCTTGGGGGAAAGGGAAAGCATCAAAGTAAAAACTGAAATTTAAATCCTACTTTAAGAATGAAAGGGTAGCAAGAAGAGGGAATGAGAGGGGGTGAGAAGAATACTATAGAAGCCTACTTACTTGAACTTAAAAATTTAATCGATTTGAGATACTACCAGCCCTAAAAACCAGATCTGAACTAATCAAATTTGAAATTGCTAGACCTGGAGAAAACAAATCATGAAGAGAAAAACTTGAACTTGAAAGAGCTGTTCCACAACTTGTTTTTGTCACCTAAAGCTAAGCCTAGAACTAGGACTTAAAATTACAACTTCAATTGCATAAAACATAAAATTAAAAGACTAAATCAAAGACAAAAGTGCTTGCATTCATTAAATAAAAGAGGATTACAAAAGTGTTTAATAGAAAAACAAACTAAAACTAGAACTAAAGGGAAAGAAAGAGAGAGAGAGCAAAAAAAAAAAAAAAACCCCATAGAAGAGAAGTAGAGAGGAAGAGAGGGACAATCCTTTAGGGTTTGGTGGACTCCCTTTTAAAGGGAATAGGAGAGAGAGGAGGACATTCAAGGGTGGATCCCCTTAGACGATTTTGTGGTGAGGTGGATGAGAGAGACGAGAGAGAATCATAGAAAGTAGAAGGTTCCCACGATTTTTCTTTCTTTGTTTTCTTTTTCTATTTTTTTCTCTTTATTTTCTCTCTCCTTCAATCTTGTGCAAAGCCTCCTCTTGTACGATTTTATTCCCATGATTAGATCGATTTGGACAATATTCTATTTTATTGGGAAGATTCATCTATGCCCTTGTCTTTTTCTTCTTTTTTTTTCCTTCCTATTTTTTTCTTTTCAACTTGCGCACAACCCTCTTGGCCGACCTCCTATTAAGGAAGGGATTTTGCACACCACAACTCACCAACTACGCTAAGTAGTTGTTGTTACAAAAAAAAAAAATTTCAATCACTTAAGAGTGTGGTCCATCAATCCTTGTTGGTATTTGAAATATTCCTTGTACCTCTGGGATAACTGTAGACGGGCTGGATCTGCAACTCTGTTCAGTTCTGATCTATTATTCTTTTTCTGACCCAAAAAGTATAATCAGTTGTACGGGTGACGAAACGAATGTGTACTTTTAATTGAACAGTCCATCTTGCTCAAAATTTCATCCTCTTCGCAACCATGAAAAGAAACAAGACCTCTTTATATGTAAAACTCGAGATAAAGCGCCCGATAGTCCTTAAGGCATTGAAAATATAAAACCTGCAAAAAAAGAGTAAAACCCAAGGTAGCTCCATTCTAAATATATAAAATGCATGTTTTACTACCCAGATTTTACACATAAATGTGCTCATCAGAACTCCCCCACACTTAGACTTTGCTAGGCCTCATGCAAAACAAAAAGAAAAAGAATAAAAATAAAAAACCTAACTCACTTTCGTAAGAATCATGGGTGCACTTAGCATATGCAACAAGCCTTTAAACCCCTAGTGGATGAGTTGTGTCTCGTGGGTGATTGTAGTGAATATACACCTAAAATTCAGAAGAAAATGAAATCCCAACCTTGGCTAAAGGTAAGGGCCATACCGATCCGGAGCAAAGATAATTCCTCTTACACTTGATCTAGGGACCCCCACACTTGAATTTTTATTACCCCATTTCAATTTCAGGCACAAGCATATTTCTTTAATTTGGAACTCCCATTATCTCTTCCAAAACATCCTTATCTAAAGGCAAAACCACTTGTGAAGTAATAGGGAACCAAGGACTAAGGCGTTGGAGTGTTTTTTACCAAACATGTTAACAAGGCATTGATGACATTTACACATACTTTCCTACTGTGTGGTTTTCTTTCTCTTCTTTTTTTTTCATAATAACTCTATCCTACTCCACAATTGTTGGCCTAAATGACATGGTGGAGCAAACACCAGACACCCAAGTTACTATGTAACTTCGCTTTTTGCATATGCGCACATAGACAATGATGCTAGAGTTCTTTTAGAAATTTCTTCCCTAAAAGTTTCGATCAAGACACCATGCTTCCTGAGGCTCAATGTCCTGTCTAATTCTAAGGAAATCAACTCTTACTTTTCATTTATATCACTTTCCACACTTCATTTAAAATTATGTATTTGTCAACACATGCCAAATTAAAAAGAAGGTCTCAACTTCAAATCAAGAGTACAAGAAACCCACGGACTTACATATGGACCAACGCCGTAAAACAAGGGTCTCTTATTTTTCAAAAGAGAGTCTCATCTCAAGACACAGGCTTGTTTCTTTTTTCTCAATAGGGTTTTTATGTGTTTAAGATGGGTACCTTAATCAAAATTATTTCTTTCATACATCAAGCAACCGAATCGTATGATTATTGACCAAAAACCAAAGTAGGACTTCATCCTTAGCAAGCTCAAAAATAAAAAGAAAAACAAACTCAAACAAAGGGGAAAAACAAAAACAAAAAGAAACTGGTTTCCCTCCCCACACTTAATCATGCAATGTCCTCAATGCAGGGAGAGAATTAAAAACAAAGACAATGCAAGGGGTCATATCTGTTAAAAGTTAGTCATCAGTGTAAAGAGGTTCATGTAGATCCATAACCTCTTCACTAGCAGTAGTAGGAAACTAGAGGAACAGTTTTAAACATTGACCATTAACCTTCAAAATTACCCCGGTTCCTAGATTCAGAATTTCCACACCCCATGGGAATATACATTATGGACAATGAACGGGCCATCCCATCGGGATCTAAGCTTACCAAGAAAAAGATGCAACCAAGAGTTATACAATAAGACCTTATCACCAATTGCAAAAGATTTACATAAAATGTGCTTATCATGGAAGGCTTTGGTCTTTTCCTTATAAATCCTAGAACTTTCATAGGAATCATTCCTAAGTTCCTCCAACTCAGATAGTTGGAGCTTATGATGAATATCCGCATCAGATAAATCAAAGTTAAGCTTCTTGATGGACCAAAAGGCCTTATGCTCTATTTCAACTGGTAAGTGACACGCTTTCCCATACACTAGATGGTAGGGAGACTGATCAAAGTAGGTCTTGAATGCCGTCCGATGGGCCCACAAGGCATCAATGAGCCTAAGGGACCAATCCTTTCGATTGGGATTAATAGTTTTCTCCAATATTTGTTTGATCTACCTATTAGAGACCTCCACTTGACCACTAGTTTGGGGGTGATAAGGGGTAGATAACTTATGGGTGATTCCATGCTTTTTCATCAAGGCCTCAAAAGGTCGATTACAAAAATGAGTATCACTATCACTAATTATAGCATGTGGTGTACCAAAGCGGAGAAATGATGTTTTCTTTGAGAAACTGGACCACCACTTTGTGGTCATTAGATTTACAAGGTATGGCCTCTATCCATTTAGAAACATAATCAACGGCCAAAAATATGTATAAATTCCCAAAAGAGTTAGAGAATGGTCCTATAAGATCGATGCCCCACACATTAAAGATCTCAACTACCAAAATAGGGTTGAGGGGCATCATGTTCCTCTTATTAATATGGTCAAAAGACTCGTAGATGGGACAAGCCTCGTAAAAATCAAAAGCATCTCTAAAAAGGGTGGCCAATAAAATCCATATTGGAGAACCTTTGCGGGAGTCTTTTTAGGTCCAAAGTGTCCACCACAAACATGATCATGACAAAAAGATAAGAGTGAGTGTTGCTCATGATCAAGCACATAATGTCTGATAATTTGGTCTGGACAAACTTTAAAAAGATAAGGATCATCTCAAAAGAAATGCTTAATTTGGAAAAGGAATCGATACCTATCTTGGGTAGACCAATGATCTGGAGTCACACCTGAAACTAAGAAGTTGATAATGTCAACAAACCATGGTTCACTGGACACTGTAAGTAACTATTCATCTGAAAAGTTCTCATTGACTGGAGAATCAACAGTCAAGGAATTGAGAAGCCGAGATAAATGGTCTACAACAAGGTTTTCAACGCCTTTCTTATCCCTAATTTCCAAATCAAACTCTTGTAAAAGTAAAACCCACCTAATGAGAATGGCTTTGGCATCCTTCTTTTGAACTAGGTATTTAAGAGCGGAACGATCAGTGTACATCACCAAATGTGACCCAATTAAGTAAGACCGAAACTTTTCTAGTACAAACATTATAGCTAAGAATTCTTTTTCAGTGGTTATATAGTTGAGTTGTGCATCATTTAAGGTCCTATTAACATAGTAAATGACAGTGGGCATCTTATTAATCATTTGACCCAAAACAGCTCCAATAGAAAAATCTGAAGCATCACACATCTGTTCAAAAGGTTCAGTCCAAATAGGTGGTTGAACAATGGGTGCATTAGTCAACTCCTTCTTAAGGTGCTTGAAGGATTCTAGGCACTCTTTAGAAAACTTAAAAGTTTGATCTTTGGTAAGTAGTGCAGTGATATGGCGGGCTAACTTACTAAAGTCCTTGATGAACCTTTTGTAGAAGCCAGTATGCCCTAGAAAAGACCGGATGTCCTTAACAGATTGGGAAGGTGGTAAATTATCAATTAAATTCACTTTGGCTCTATCTACCTTAATTCCCTCCTTGGGTATTACATGGCGTAAAACAATACCAGATTTAACCATAAAATGACATTTCTCCCAATTCAAAATCAAATTTTTAGATATGCACCTTTTCAAAACTAGGGAAAGATGGTGAAGATACTCTGAATAGGAATTCTCATAAATCGAAAAATCATCCATAAATACTTCTAAGAATTTTTCAACCATATCAGAAAAGATGCTCAGCATGCATCGTTAGAACATAGCGGGGGCATTGCAAAGCCCAACGGGCATACGCCTGTAAGTAAATGTTTCATATGGGTATATAAAAGTGGTCTTATATTCATCCTCTAAAGCAATTGAGATCTGGTTATAGTTGGAATATCTATCAAGAAAATAATAGTATTCATGTCCAGCTAACCTCTCTAACATCTAGTCAATGAATGAAAATGGGAAGTGGTCCTTCCAGGTTGTCACATTAAGTTTCCTATAGTCTATGCACACTTTCCACCCTGATTGAAAATGGGTTTGAATTAGTTCATTATTGCAATTGGGAACTACAGTCATACCAGACTTCTTAGGCACTACGTGAACTAGGCTTACCCATTGACTGTTAGAAATAGGATAAATTATTCTATGATCCAAGCACTTTACGATCTCTTTCTTAATGAGGTCCATCATCACTGGGTTAGCTCTTCTATGAGGTTCCATGGATGGTTTAAAATCCTCTATAAGATGTATATGATGTTGCACAATAAAAGAGCTTATACCTTTGATATCATCCATAGTCCAACCTAGGGCTTCCTTATTGTCTTTTAACACCTTAAATAATTTCTCTTCCTGGCTAGAAGTCAAATCTAAAGAAATTATTACTGGAAGAGTCTGGTCAGGCCCTAGAAAAGTATACTTCAAATTAGATGGAAACTCCTTAAGATCTAGCTTCGGGGGCTCAACTATGAAAGGTTTGGGAATGGAATTGAAAAGGGATCCTAAGGGCTCCACAGGTCTGTGAAGACTTAAGACTTGAAAAAAGAAATTTTTACTATCATCATCCAACTCATTCATACACTCTTGGAATCTTAAATCAAAATCAAGATCAAAGTTGGTAATTAAATCATCAAAAAAAATCCAGAAAATCCTCAAGCATATTGATCTCTTCTTCCATATGTGGTTGCTTGCCTATCCTAAACATGTTAAACTCAACAGTTTGGTTTCCAAAAGATAAACTCAGGAAACCATTCTGGCAATTGATTAATGTATTACTGCTAGCCAGGAATGGTCTTCGTAGAATTATTGTGATCTCATCCTTGGTTGAGAAGGGCTTAGTATCCAACACAATGAAATCAACTTAGAAAATAAATTCCCCCACATTAAGTAAGACATTCTCAACCATCCCTTTAGGAATCTTAACAGACCTATCTGCCAACTGAAGAGTAGTTTCAGTGGCTTTCAATTCTCCCAATCCTAGTTACTTATACACATGGTAAGGTAAAAGATTCACACTTACGCCAAGGTCAAGTAAGGCATGCTCAATGTAGGTGTTGTCTAGGACATAAGCTATAGTGGGGCTCCCTAGATCCTTATACTTGGTGGCTATAGGTTGAGTAATTATGGAACTAATGTTACTTGCCAAGAATGCCTTTTTGGGCACACTAGTGATACATTTGTGAGTACACAAATCTTTCAGGACCTTTGCATAGGTGAGGATTTGGGATATGGCATCTAAAAGAAGGATGTTCACTTCTACCTTTTTGAAGACTTCTAAAATCTTATCCATGGAAGCAGTCTTCTTTTTTTTTATCAACCGATTAAGAAAGGGGATAGGAGGAACATAAAGATGGTTAGGGATTTGCTCTTTTTCAAAAGAATCATTTTTTGGTTTCCTCAGCTAAATCATCTTTAATTTTATAAGAGTCTTTAGGTTCATCAGACGAACCTAGAATAAGAGGCACACTTGCGTCCTCAACATAAGGAGAGTTAATAGGAGTAATAGATGGGGAAGATTTAGGAATACCATGTTGGTACTCTCTACCACTCTTAAGGACATAAACAACATTATATTGGTTAGAGGGCCCTTGTTGGGTCTAACCTTGTACTATATTCAATGATGCATTAGGAGGTGCTTGTGAACTAACCGGCTAATGATGCCTAGGGTTAGGCTCTGGTTGACTGGGTAAAGTTCCCTTCTCCCTCACACGCAAAATTGAGATAACTTGGGTGAGTTCTCTCGTAAGATTTTGATGGCTTGTCATGAGAAGGGTCATATTCTTTCCCAAATCACTTACCCTGCTTGCCTCTCCAGTGTTGGTAAACCCAGGGGGTTGCTGATAAGATGATATGAGAGGTAGCCTAGGAAGACTAGCCTGAGGTCCTACATTTGGCCTAAGAAAAATATTTGGGGTAAAAGATTATTGTGCAAAGGGAGGTTGTAGGTATCATGGACCTCTGTCGGGATTGCGATATGGCACGTAGCGCGTGCACACACACTAGGGTTCGACCCTAATGAGATGAGATAGTATCCCCTGATCATCAAATGCTAAGGGGGGGATACAAGTTATGGGTAAAAGGGAGTCGCCACCTAGAAAGGGTCTAGGACCCATAAATGTCTCCCCCAATCAAGGGAGAGAGACTAATGACTCTGATGGATAAGACTGGTTTGCACCAAGATTTTAGACAAGTGTCAAGTGACAGACTGGGAACGTGTTAAGCACCCAGTCTGCCCGGCCCTAAGGCCGACCTCTTTTTGTTTGACCAAAGTTTATTTGTACCCTACTAACTAGTCATAAATCTAGGTCACTGAAAACCCTAAACTAAGTATCTAAGTATGACATGTGAAAACCCTGAGCTAAGTGTCTAAATTATGCTAGCTAGGTTATGATGCAAATAATGAAATGATTACGCTAATTAAAAATTAAAAAACCTAAATGATTTAAATGATGTATTATGAGTCTTAGATTAAGCTAATGAAATAAGCCTAAACCTAGGATTAGTTTAGCAACATATGAAACCCTAAATTAAACTAATTTGATTAATTGAGCCTGACCTAGATGGATGATCAATGAATTTGTGAGATCCTAAATTGAATTAATTAAAATGATTAATCCTAATCCCTAATGATTTGTGAAATGAATTATTGTAATCTATTAATCTAATAGGTAAAAATATTTTTAAAGAAAAACAAAAACTTGAATTGAATGGTGAAAGCTACCCAAATCTAACGATTTCAAATGGAATTTTTGGAAAACCTAATCAATCTAATAATTTAAACAATTAAAACCGAATTTTAAGAGTCAATTAAATGCATTATGACCCTTAATTAATCTAATGAGTTAAGACTTTATTTAATTAAATTTTAAAATAATTATTTAATTAACTACCTCAATTTAAGTAAATGGAATCTAACTATTATGTTAAATATACAATTGTTGTAAATGTCCCACGTGGTGATATGAGTGAGGAGTGGATAAAATATGAATATTAGCTAACCTACATGCATGAGAAAAATGAGTTGATTTAAACAAAAAAAGAATCATCAAGTATCAAAAACATGTTAATAAACACGAAGCATGGCAAACATGACATTGACTAACCTATCTAAATCTAAATTAAATACACAATTAATTCTAAAGGGACACACTATTTGAGATAAAAAGAAATGGACTGAAACGGGTTCATTTTTATCAATCCGAGAACCCAAGTAACGCACCTAATGCTACGAGCTGGTTTGGGGGGGTCAGCCACGCCCATACTGACCTACATCCTAGACTACGGCCCATAGACCCATTTGCTGATTCAAAACCCTAATTTAATGGAAATTAGTGAAACCCTATGGTTATCATATGATTCAAAAATAATTAACAAAACCCAATCGGTTTCAGCCCTTGATCCTAAGGGGCTCGATTAGAGTGACCCTAGGACTCCATATGGAATCCCCTAAAAGTATTAATTGAAACACGGTGAATTAATTGAAACACAGTGAAGGCAAAGGTGAAATAGGAGAAATATCACACAATGATAGGGGTTGGGGAGCATATTACAATTTGAATTACAAAAATAAATAAATAAATAAAATAAAAAACTGGAATGAATAAACAAAAGAAAATGAACAAAAATAAAATAAAATAAAATAAAAAAAGAGATAGAAGAGAAGGAGATGGGGTTTCGGCCATAGTAAAAGAGAAAAGAAGAGAGGAAGAAGAAGAAGAAAAAGAAGAAGAAGAAGGAGAAGAGGGGACTGGTTTTCTGCTACAGGGAAGAGGAAGAAGGAAAGGAAGAAGGGCTGGGGGAAGTGGGTTCGGTTAGGAGGTTAGGTTAGGAGGAACAAAAGAGGAGGAGAAGATGAGAAGAATAGGTGGTTGCAGGTTCGTGGATACGGCAGCAAAGAACAGAAAAGAAAAAGAAGAAGGTGAGAAGGAGAAGAGGTGTTCGGTTGCAGCAGCAGGGAAGAAGAAGAGAAGAAGAAGAAGAAGAAGAAGAAGAAGAGGTGCAGGTTAAAGGAGGAGAAAGGTGAAAAGGGGCGGCTAGTTTGTTTGGAGAAGAAAAAGAAGAGTAGAGATGGGGATTAGGTTAGGGCTGTGATCCTAATCTAAGGGTCTAGATTAAAAGAACAAAAAACAATTTAAAAAAAAAAAACTAAACCAAATCAAATCTACTTAAGTAAA
>NW_024868531.1:131179-170897 GCF_013358625.1 Macadamia integrifolia | reverse complement strand
CTTTTTAGATGATTTTGCAAGTCATACATCTAAGGAGCACGGGGTGGGTCCCATAGTCGAGTTTCCTGAAGAGGACTGGTGGGCCCCTGAGGAGTTAGAACATGGCATTGACTGCTCGTGTGAGAGTTGTGCTGCGGGACCGCAGTTCTGATACCGTGCTGAGCTCCACTTTTGAGGCCGAGGTGAGCTCTACTATGTGATACCGAGCTGGGCTCAACCCTTGATGCCGAGCTGAGATCTAGCCTTTGTTGCCGAGCCGAGCTGTGTACTCTGATTATTTTGATGGTTTCCTTTATGTACTTGATATGTGAATTGTATTTTTATTGTGTAAATATCATGCCTTCGGGCCCACATGTATATAATTATTGTATCACAATTCGGGTATCAAGTATTATGGGATTATTCACAGGTAAAAACTTAGTCTTCCGCTGATCTGATGAGCTTGTACTAGTTGTGTGTATGCTGTGGTGGAATACAGTATCAGATGATCATGGCAGGTTTGGGTTAACCGGTGTTGACCCGGTCACTGGCCCGGTTCAGTGAGAACGGGGTGTGACAACGGTGGTATCAGAGCGTGATGCTCTGCTCCACTCACAGCATACCATTAGAATCCCATAGACTCTATAATAGGGAAATGGGGTTGGGTTAATGTAAAAGCTTTAAAGAGTAAAAGTCAAAGAAAGAAGTATTAAAAAGGGTTGCACTTAGATGTTGTATTCGTGGCATGCGTGAGAGTAGATAAAAAGTAATAAGTTGATGTTATAACCTATAGAGTACTAGTTTGACAAAGTTTCGGCAGCATAACGACGTAAAATGGGATTTCCAAAAATTTTACACACAAACACCTGATAAACAACCGATAATATGATATAACAATGATCACATGTAGAAAAATACACCACAACTAAACTACACAAGTATTCCACATATGAATTCACCACAAAAATCACTATCAAAATATATTATTCCACAAATGATTCCAGTTACAATGCAAATACAAGGAATAAGAAGAAATAAAATATACAAGGTCCACAAAAAAGGAAAAATAGATGAACAGCTGGTGTGGGCGAGCTAAGCCCTCACTGGTCATCGTCGTCATCATCGATGATCACCACGTTCGTCGGAGGCCTAGAGTTGACGTCGAGGCGGTGGTCGTAATAGTCAAACCTCGCGTTCACTAGCCGTACTGCCTTCCGGAGTCGGCCAAAATCTACAGACATGGCATTAGCCGTGGTGCTCAAGTCCTGGCCCAGCTAGAGAAAGGAGTTCTCCAAAGTGGCCTGCCTCTCCAGGATGCGTTCCTCCCTGGAGGCACTCTCGTCCAGCCTTCTCAGTAACTGAACCTGGCCATCCTGCAAGGCCCACATGGTGGACATCATGCCCTTGAAGTCGTATACACCACTCCTAGGTGGTGGGGCTCTATGTGGTGAGGCTACAGCTCTGGAGGAACTAGGATCGGGGCCTCTCGACTCCTGAGGCGCCTCCTCAGGGATGCCATCACCCACCAGATCATCCCCCTCATCTTGAGGAACATAGTCCTCGTCCTCCTCGCTGGACTCCTCCTCCATGTGGACATCCTCCATAGGGGCAGCCCCCCTACCCCTACTTCTCTGAGCTCCTGCCTTCGGAGGTGTATCCATAAGGGTATGGAGACCCATCCTCAGGAGGTTACTCCTGTCGAACCTATCAGCCGGAGTCTTCCCCTCCTCGCCGCTCAAGTCCACCCCGAAGAACTCGAAGATCCTATTGAGGATCCTACCATAGGGGAATCCTCCATCCTCAGGGTGGGAAGTGTGGTGCTCCATCGTCCTGAGAATGATGTACGGGAGGTATAAGTGCTCGACACCTCCCTCTGCGGCCGTGTAGATACAGAACACGATGAAGGCCGCCATGAAACCCACCTGGTTCCGATGACCTCCTCTGGGGAGCAGGTTGAACTGGACCAACCGGGCAAATAAGCGAACCTCAGGGTAGAAGGACGTCTCGGACTCCGGACGGGTGCTACTGCCGCAGATGGTCTCGTAGATGAAGTCCGGCGTCTCCAAGCTCATGAATGGCCCCAGAGGCTTACTCCTGGGAGGACTGTAGTATCGGTGCCCAGCTACCGATATGCCCAAGATGCTGGCCAAGGTATCCACGATCAGCTGGATGTCGACCCCCTTCACCAAGCTGACTATGGTGAACTCCCCGTACGGATAAGACACCTCTAAGTTGCAGTAGAACCGGCGGACTAGCTGCTCGTAGCATGGATGGTCTACATGGAGGATAGACTCCCAGCCCAGTGCTGAGAACCTCTCCTGAAGCCGAGCCTTGTGGAAGTCGTCGACTACCACGGTCTTCTCCATCATCACCGACCTCTTCAGGAAAATCGGCCAGTTGGCTGCTGCCTCTGCACTAAGGAGAGCTCCTCATCATAGTCTGTAGGGTCAGACCGGGCAGGTCTGGATCTCCCTGTGCCAGGGGCTGAGGAGTTGGTTTCCGCACTCTTCCGCTTAGAAGCGGTAGTCTTACGTCGAACGCCAGAGGAAGAGGGTCCCTTGTCGGTGCGAGATGACATCCTGGCAAGAAGAAAAGAAAGTGGGGTGAGTAAAGAAAAGGAAATGATAGCAGTAAAAGGGAAACCCAAAACCCAAATTCTCGCAAAATGGAAACGGCGACAAGCTAGAAATGATAGCGAGCCAATGAATATGATGCACGGTAGGTGATAAAGCGGGGATACATGATAAAACAGCAAAATGACAGCAAAGAGCATATTTAACATGAGGGGATTCGATTCCAATGCGCAAATTGAAACACAATAGATTACAACTTGAAATCGTAGGTCTAAGACGAAATGCATTGGTAGCGGGATCATGAAAGTACAAAAACATACCCAAATAGACTCGAGAGGTCCACGAATTCAAGTATGTGATGAAGATCAAGGAAACCAATACAAAAGAGGGGTTTTTCATGGGAATACATGGGGATTCCAAGCATAATGGACAATTCATGAAATCTATAACATGCTAAGCACAAATCAAGTGTAATGCATCACAAAGGAATCATCAATTGGAGAAAAGGAGCGAGAATTGAAGAAATCCCCAAATTTGGAAACCTAGGGCACGATTTGGGGTTTTCTCCAAATGAGGAGATAAAATCCTAATAAACTACAAATGACCACAATAGAAACATCACAATCACATGGCAATACTATTCTATGGAGAGAAATATGGAAAGAAAGCCTAGATTAAAGCCTACACATGGATTTACCCCCCAAGTGAAAATTCTGGGAAAGAGGAGAAGGAAAACTTACTTGGAAGTGGGAGAGTTGAATCTTCTCAAAAGGCACCGAGTTGATGAGTAGAGTCACGAGTAGAAGCGCCGAGGAGACCTCTAAGATCGCCTAAGGATGAGAGGGAGAGAGAGAAAGGAGTTGGCGAAGAGATAAGACAGAACAGGGTCTGTAGGGCCCTGTTCGTGTTTTTACTCGGGCAGGACCGGCGGGCCTGACCGGCGGGCCCCTACCCACCGGTGCCACCCGCCGGTTTGAGGTACTGGGACCGGTGGGCTCAACCGGCGGGCCCCTACTTGCCGGTGCAGCCCACCAGTTGTGAAAATTGGGAAATTTTTGAAATTTTGTTTTTCCCTCCTAGCGTGATTATATTGATTCTTATTATTGATATTATTCTTATATTAATGTGTTATGGTCAAGTGGGACCATTGACGTACCTGTTGGGGGGTTGGCTCCGTACCTCGAAATTAAGTTGCGATTTGTTGTGGACTATCATACACTATAATACCTTATGTGATGGCATATAATTGTGTGCCGAAATCAATTCTAAGGTGTTTAACCAATATGGTGTGTGATATGTTCCAGGTACAGGGATACGATGGTACGTACTAGATCCGGTAGCAATGCCCGAGGTACCTCGCGGGGTCCTCGTCCGGTCGGTCGACCACTGAATCCCAGGAGGTCCCGCTCTGTGGGGCAAACCTCACCTCCACTACCTCCAGGGACCCTTGGTCAGGGTGGGGCACATGGGGACCCACCTATGACTACACTCTCGGACCCTCCACCGGTCATTACACCGGGAGATGTGGCTACCATAATTCAGCAGTCACAACAGGCTTTTCAGCAACAAATGCTTCAGCAACAGCAAGCATTTATGACTGCTATTCAGCAACAACTGGGCCTTTCTCAATCGGGTCATCCTCCCCGAGTACTTACTCCACAGGACCCGCCTGTAGGGTCGGGAACGGGACCACAAGTGGGAGGTACACCTCCAATTCTACCATTCGGTGTTCCTCAGTATGGGATACCTCCTCCATACTCTTACTATCCAGCTTATGCTCCTAACTTTCCATCGACGAATAATACGTCAAAGGTAGTGGAGTCATTCAAGAGGAACTTACCACCTGTATTCTCTAAGGTGGGGAGTGATCCTCTAGAATCGGACCAATGGATCCAAGAATTAGAGAAGATATTTGAGGTGCTTGAGTGCACGGATGCACAGAAACTCATTTGTGCTGGGTTGCAACTCAAGAAGGAGGTAAATTCTTGGTGGCAAGCCTCCAAGCCCATATTGTTGGCTGCCCATCCAGAACCCACTTGGGAGTAGTTCAAGGAGTTGTTCTTGGACAACCATTATCCGCACAGCTTCAGAGACCGCAAGGAGACGGAGTTCATGGCCTTAACTCAAGGAGGTAATACTGTCCTTGAGTACCAACAACAATTCGAGAGTTTGTTCTATTTTTCCCCAAGGCATATGAGGACAGCTGAAGAGAAGGCAGCGAGGTTCCTAAAAGGCCTAAAAGCATCTATTGGGTCTGTACTTGAGGTCTTGGATTTGACCGAATATAGTCAGATTGTGCAGAAGGCCAAGACCATGGAGGATAAGAAAAAGGGAGAACAGTCCCTCACCCCTGGACTGTGGAAGAGAACAAACCCCTTTCCGGATATGGGGAATTCCTCCAAAGCATACCGCAGATCGTACAGTTCTGGGCCTATGTATAGGCAGCCCTATAGGCCATCTGGCTACCCTCCTAGACCAGTTGGTGGTTCGGGTTCCACCTCTTTTCGCCCGAACACTGGTGCGGCACCTACAGCTCCAAGACCACCTCGACCTCCATCTGCATCGGGTCAAGTGCAGAGGGGCCCACCCCAGTTCTGACGTCTCAGATTCGTTGCTTCAACTGCCATTCATATGGGCATTATGCAAAAGACTGTCGGGCTAGACCAGCCTTGCCCTCCAGTCAGCCCTCTGCGTACCGACCTCCCTTAGCTCGGGGGAATCAACCGTAGGGAAGGATGTATGCTCTATCAACCGAGGAAGCTGAGGCCAGTACAGAAGTAGTAGCAGGTACATTTTAAATTAAGAAATTCATTATGATTAATATTTATGACCTGCTAAAATTATATGCATTGTTACACTAGGTATCCTACCCATATCAGGCATACCAGCCTATGTTTTATTCGATTCAGGAGCTACTCATTCATTCGCATCTAAGAGATTTACAGAGAAACTTGGGATGTCACCCAGGATCCTAGATCACAGAATGATTGTTAGTATGCCTACTGGTAAAGTTACACAGTTGAAGGAAGTGTATGGGCCATGCCCAGTGGAAATTAGTGGAAAGAAATTTGAGGCACAACTCATTAAGTTCAATATGCAGAATTTTGATGTTATACTGGGTATGGATTGGTTGTCGGCTCATCGAGCTAATGTGATGTGTGCTGAAAAGCTGATTAGGGTGACAGATGACGAAGGGAAAGAATTGGTATACCGAGCAAATAAAATGAAACGGGTGAGGAAGGTCCTTGTCTCTGCTCTTCAAGCGGTAAAGTTGCTAGAAAGTGGATGTCAGGGTTACTTAGCATCGGTACTTGATGTTGATGCAAGGATTACACCTCTAGAAGAGGTAAAGGTGGTGAAAGAGTTTCCCGACATTTTCCCAGATGATCTGATACATTTACCACCTGATAGAGAGTTGGAGTTTGTCATAGATTTGACTCCTGAAGCAGCTCCAGTATCTAAGGCTCCATACAGGATGGCGCCAGCTGAATTGAAGGAGTTGCAGCTGCAGTTGCAGGAACTATTGGAAAAGGGGTTTATTCGCCCAAGTGTTTCACCTTGGGGTGCCCCAGTGTTGTTTGTCAAGAAGAAGGATGGCAGCTTGCGTATGTGCATCGATTACCGGGAATTAAATAAGCTAACCATTAAGAACCGGTATCCATTGCCATGCATTGATGATTTATTTGACCAGTTGCAGGGAGCCAGAGTATTCTCAAAGATAGACCTTCGGTCCGGCTATTATCAGCTCAAGATAAAGAGCAGTGATATACCCAAAACAGCATTTAGGACTCGATACGGTCACTATGAGTTCCTAGTGTTATCTTTCGGGTTAACCAATGCACCGGCAGCATTCATGGATCTAATGAATCAAGTATTTCAGGATGTGCTCAATAAATGGGTAATTATTTTTATTGACGACATCTTGATCTACTCCAAGACCGAAGAGGAGCACACTCAACACTTGAGAATGGTGTTACAGAGGTTGAGAGATCAACAGTTGTTTGCCAAGTAAAGCAAGTGTGAATTCTGGCTTGAACAAGTTGGATTCCTGGGGCACGTAGTGTCTAAAGCCGGAATCGAGGTAGATCCTGCAAAGGTGAAAGCAGTAGTGGAATGGGAAAGCCCCAAGAATGTTACTGAAATTAGAAGCTTCTTGGGTTTGGCTGGATATTACCGGTGCTTCATTGAGAATTTTGCTCGGATCTCAGGACCAATGACCAAGTTGACTAAAAAGGGTGTAAAATTCGACTGGGTAGAGGAATGTGAGAAAAGCTTCCAGGAATTGAAAGAAAGGTTGGTGACGGCCCCTGTGTTGACTATTCCTGAAGGCATAGGTGGAATGATAGTCTATACCGATGCTTCCAAAGTTGGTTTGGGTTGTGTTCTCATGCAACGCGGTAAGGTAATAGCGTATGCATCCCGACAACTAAAGGAGTATGAGAAGAATTACCCCACTCATGACTTGGAACTAGCTGCAGTCATTTTTGCCCTTAAGATCTGACGACATTATTTGTATGGGGAGAAGTGTGAGATATACAGTGATCACAAAAGCCTGAAGTACTTCTTCACCCAGAAGGATCTGAACATGAGACAGAGGAGATGGCTTGAACTCATGAAGGATTATGACTGCGACATTCAGTATCATCCTGGCAAGGCAAATGTAGTGGCAGATGCATTGAGTCGAAAGACACAGACTGTGTCGCTCTCATACTTAGCAGTCAGCCCACCACTCGTGCAAGAGGCGATACTAATGGATGAAACCCTCTTATATGAAGGGGCAACCTTAGAGCTTGAACCTCAACCAGAAAACCTTAAATGGTTGACTGTATCCTTGACTACTCTACAGGTGCATCCGGCAATTAGGCAAGAGGTGATAATGAAGCAACCTTTGGATCCTGAATTGCAACGGATCAGAGTTAAGGTTCAAGATCAAACAATGAACGACCCAGATTTTACTTTAGCCAGTGATGGGGCATTGATGTTTCGAGACAGATTGTGTGTACCAGATGATTTGGATATACAAGATAAGATAGTGAGAGAAGCACATAGCTCCGAGTACTCACTTCACCCAGGAAGTACCAAAATGTACAAAGACCTCAAACAAAGTTACTGGTGGCCAAACATGAAAGTCACCATAGCTTTGTATGTGGCGACTTGTCTTACCTGCCAGAAAGTAAAAGCTGAGAGGCATCGACCTTATGGTACTCTTCAGCCACTCCCAGTACCAGAATGGAAGTGGGAAAGGATTACAATGGACTTCGTCACCGGTCTACCAAGTACACCTAAGGGAATGGACGCGATATGGGTGATCGTTGATCGGCTTACCAAGACTGCTCATTTCATTCCCATCAAGACCAAGTTCTCCATGGCCAAACTAGCACAACTTTACATGAACATAGTGCGCTTACATGGAGTGCCAGTGAGCATTGTTTCAGATAGGGACCCAAGGTTCACTTCCAGATTTTGGAAAAGCTTACAACGTGCCTTGGGATCACAATTGAATTTGAGTACTGCTTTTCACCCACAGACAGATGGTCAGTCAGAGCGAACCATACAGATATTAGAGGACATGCTCAGGGCATGTACAATGGAGATGAGTGGCAGTTGGGAAGAATATATACCTCTTATGGAGTTTGCCTATAACAACAGTTACCAAGCTACAATTGGGATGGCTCCGTATGAGGCGTTATATGGAAGAAAGTGCAGAACTCCTTTGTATTGGGATGAAGTAGGTGAACGTCAAATGTTAGGACCTGAGATGATACAGATGACTTGTGACAAAGTCGACGTTATTAGAGAACAGATTAGAGCAGCTCAGTCCCGTCAAAAGAACTATGCGGACACCCGAAGAAAAGACATTGAATTTCAGCCAGGAGGAAAGGTATTTCTCAAGATCTCTCCTACTAAAGGGTTGCAAAGGTTTCACAGAAAAGGGAAGTTGAGCCCAAGGTACATTGGACCATTTGAGATCTTAGCCTGGGTTGGCTCAGTAGCCTACATGCTTGCTTTGCCACCTTCACTTGGGGATGTTCATAATGTATTCCATGTATCCATGCTGAAGCGATATGTTCATGACCCCTCTCATGTATTACCCGTGGAGCCAAAATACCTTGAAGCTGACATGACCTATACAGAACAGCCAACCGAAATTTTGGACCGGAAGGTGAAAACCCTTCGCAACCGCTCCATTTCCTATGTAAAGGTGCGATGGGCTAATCATTCACTTGAAGAAGCATCTTGGGAGGTAGAAGAAGAAATGCGAGCCAAGTACCCTCATCTTTTTGATCAACCAGGTACGCAATTTCGAGGACGAAATTTTTCAGAAGGGGGGGTAATGTAATACCCTACTTCTTAAACCCGGTCTGATTTCGCGGTTGAACCGGTTTAACCTTGCAGGAACCGAACCAGAGGGAGTTAGAGCGGGTTCCTTATGGGCTATGATGGCAAGGGTGACCTTAAACACCGGCTGGCCCGACAAGTCCGAGCCAGTGCCAGAAGAGACGGGAGTGCCCAAGCCGTGTACATGCACCTACCATAAGGCCATGTACGGATAAAGCAGGTATTATAGCCGTATATTAAGGTATATACGTATACTACATCGTATGCCAGGGTGGGGTTCACGCCAGGCCCGAACTCTGTCAAAATCCCAAGTTTTGGCCCTCAGGTGGGCGGACAGGTGGGTGCACCCACCCACCTGAGTGACCCATCCATGTGCACTATTTAGTTATTTAGGAAGTATATATATAGCATTTATGATTTTCTTTTCTTTTCATTTATGACACCCGTACGTTGGTGAGAATAGTAAAGAGGAGAGAGAAAAGAAAGGGAAGAAGAAGGGAAGAGAAGGAAGAGGAAGAAGAGAAGGATTTCAGCGGCGCCGAAGCTTGATCTTCCCATTCCGGCGCCGGAAGAGTGATCTTCAACTCTAGATCTACATTTAGAGGTAAGCAAAGTTGGGTTCCTTGAACATTCACCATACCCAAGCTTAAACCCTTGATTCGAGTAGGGTTTCTTGAGATCTTGTAAATCCCCTTTGAAATGATGAATCTAAGGTTTAATAGATGATTTATGTGTTGATCTTGAAGGATTTGAAGAGGTATTGACAAGGTGGAAGAAGCATTGTGGGTTTGAAGTGATTTGGAGGGTTTGAAGTTGTTCTTGAGCAAAGAAGGTAAGATGGTTCCCATTACTTGAATCTAACCTAGATCTAGGTTAGAACCATCATATAAGACCTTGAAGGTGTGAAGAATGGGTTGGGAAAAGCCCCATTTGAATCTCCAAAGAATGGAGGAAGTTGGAAAGAAACAGCAGGTTTCCCGCCAAGACCGGTGGGCCATCTGGCTCGCCTGTGGGCACCCACCTGAGAGGCCAGGGCCATCGGGCACAATCGGTGGGCCAGACCAGAGGGCCAACCGGTGGGCCCCTACCCGTCGGTCCAAAACGGTGGGTAGAACCGGTGGGCTAGACAGCCCACCTGTCTGACCCACCTGTGTGGCCCCGAAGGTGATTCTTACCTCCGATTGGACCCAAATCGGACGTGCGACCTTCTTTAACGTTCTAAATATGATTTTGTCATCGGATCTCTTTAATTTTGATTCGAAATTGGTGAAGTACTAACCCCGCTCAATTATGTTAGGTTCACCAAATCCTACCCGTTTCGCACCGGATCTCACTCGTACCGAACGGGAATCCTTATACGCTACAGGTAAGTGGGGAGAGGACGTTTGGCCTTGTTCCAAGGCATTGTTTGGCATTCATCTAAATGTATCTAGTCTAGTCATGCCATCATGAAAATGCTATGTAGATTAGTCATCCTCACATTGATATGCATGTGTGCTATGTTTACTTTCCAAATGCTAATTGAATGAGATGTTTATATGTTGAATGTGGACATCATTGTGCATGATGCATTGATAGACTAGATGCCGTAGTCGGCTTGGAAACTAGTGCATTAGTGGCCCGTGGTATGGGACGCGGTGGCACTATGCAATCGTACTATTGTCATATAAGGAGCATGCGGTATTAGGATTTTCACCATCCCGTGCTACGACCCTTCCCAACAGGGGTTGAGGTGTTGGGTTACCATTTGGGGGGAAGCAGTGGTCGCGGTTGTCGGGTCACTGTGGCAGTTAGACATAACACCCGACGGGTCATTAGGACAGTCGGCAACCCCGGTGGTATATTCAAGAGGGTCAATCGTACTGCTTTTAAATTGTTGGAGTCAGCACCTTTAATTTCAGTCATTTACTTTTCTGTTGAGAGCCGATGGACGGCATTGTCTTTACTTTTTCGAGTATTCACAGTGGGCCTTCTCCGATAGCCCTATGGGCGTATTGCGGGATGGAGTTCACGGCTCGTACCCGGAGTATACGCGCACTGTGACTGTAGTAGCACTAAAACCGAAGACTTAGTAATGTTGCTTAGGTGGATGTGATTTAAAATGTATAGCATGGCATGTAGTGCATATGATTGTGTTTTGATTGTGTGGACTGCTGGTGTGGTCCATCTTACCATTTACTGAGCTAGTGAGCTCATCCCACGGGTACCCTCTTTTTAGATGATTTTGCAGGTCATACATCTGAGGAGCACGGGGTGGGTCCCACAGTCGAGTTTCCTGAAGAGGATTGGTGGGCCCCTGAGGAGTTAGAGCACCGCATTGACTGCTCGTGCGAGAGTTGTGCTGCGGGACCACCGTTCTAATACCGTGCTGAACTCCACTTCTGAGGCCGAGCTGAGCTCTACTATGTGATGCCAAGCTGGGCTCAACCCTTGATGCCGAGCTGAGCTCTAGCCTTTGTTGCCGAGCCGAGCTGTGTACTCTGATTATTTTGATGGTTTCCTTTATGTACTTGATATGTGAATTGTATTTTTATTGTGTAAATATCATGCCTTCGGGCCCACATGTATATAATTATTATATCACAATTTGGGTATCAAGTATTATGGGATTATTCACAGGTAAAAACTTAGTCTTCCGCTGATCTGATGAGCTTGTACTAGTTGTGTGTATGCTGTGGTGGAATACAGTATCAGATGATCCTGGCAGGTTTGGGTTAACCGGTGTTGACCCGGTCACTGGCCCGGTTCAGTGAGAACGGGGTGTGACAAAATTGACCTTGATTATGAAAATTGGAAGGCTCTGCTTGGGTTCCCTGGTTCCAGGAGAAATTTATGTGATTGTTCCACCCTGGATTGTAAGTGTTACTATTTGGATTATTTTTATCTAAGGCATTAACACTTTCATTAGAAATGCCCCTAGAGGTGTTGGGGCATTCTTCCATAATATATCCAGGGGACTGGCACCAATTGCACATCTTAACTATATTGACTGAAAAAATCTAAGTGGCTCAAACATTGCCACTTATGGCTCTCTACGAACAATTGCCTCAATCATTTTGATAAGGCTATCTAAGTGGGCTTCCTTGGCTACTGGACCATCCACAAAATATCTTTTCTCTCCTATGGTTCTTTCACTTTCTTGGGTTGATTCCCACTCATAGGTTTTGTCAGCTAAGTCAAGTAAGAATTCCTATGCCTTTCCTTCATCTATAAAGGATGTGAATCCCCCAAGGCACATAGACTCTATTATTTGTTTAGTTGGGTAATCTATACCCTCATAAATTATTTGACAAAAATGGTATAAGTCTAGGCCATGATGAGGGCATTCTTGGAATAAATCCTTGAATCTCTCCATAAGTTTGGAAAATGACTCACTAGGCTTTTGCCTAAACTGAAGGATATCATTTCTAAGCTTAGTGGTCATGTAAGTTAGGAAAAAATTCTTAAGGAAGACTACTGTGAATTGGTCCCATGAGGTTATGGAATTTGTGGGTAACCCATACAACCACTTCTTAGCTTAGTCTTTCAATGCAAACATGATGAACCTAAGCTTAACAGCATCATTAGAAAGTTGTTGGACTTTAATTAGAACATATACCTCTTCAAATTCCCTAAGGAATAGGTATGTATTCTCAGAGGGCAACCCATGGAAGTGGGGCAACATAGTGATGTACTGAAATTTGAGCTCAAAATTATTGCCCTAGGCTTGTTGTAGAACTATGCAGGAAGGTTGGGCTGCTCTAGTAGGGTAGAACCTATCTTTCAAAGATTTAGGTGGAGGGTTTTATTGTTGGTCTCCCATATTGAAAGCTATTGATGAGAGTATAGGTATAGGGTCACTACTTGTTGAATCTCTTCTTTCTAACCGGTTCTTAGTATTACGTACCCACCTAACACTCATGCAACAAAAAAACTACCCACAACTAGAGTAAGACAAGTACAAAAGAATGGAAAGAAAAACTTTAAAATTTTTTTTTTTTTTTTTTTTTTTTTTTTTGCTTTTTGGGAGCTTATCGGCAGGGATCCGAGGTTGCTTAATTCTTGAGGTACTGCTACAGGGTGGAACCTATCTTTATCATACTGTGAGGCTTAGCGACCTCCACCGATACAACTACTATTGTAAGTTGTTCTTCTCAGGAATTCAATAAATGATAAAATACTAAGAAAATAAAGCACTCCGATTTACCAAAAGAAAGCAAAAAAATAAAATGGAATTGTCTCCCTGGCAACGGCATAAAAAACTTGTTTGAGATTTAAAAGTAACCACAAGAGTATGGATCAGTGTAGCTTACAAGTCGAATACAAGGAGAGTGACCACTTTATCTTAGACTTCTTCTAGTAATGCGAAAGTGCTCATGAGAAACAATCCATGAATGATAACAAGGCGTGTCCGGCCATGTTGTCAACGAGCACATCAATGTGAGGCCAAGGAAATCGTCTTTCAGACTGACCTTGTTAAGATCTAGAAAGCCTATGCACATCCGCACCTTCCCATCTTTTTTGGGGACCAAAACGACATTTGCCAACCATTGGGATTCCACCACTTACAAGAAGCCACCATTTCATTGCTTCAATACTTCTTCCCTGATTTTCTCGCTCCATTTAGGATGTATTCTTCTAGACTTCTGTTTGATGGGCCTTACATCGGGGTAGATTTGTAAGCAATGTTGCACAATGTTGGGGTCAATCCTAGGTATATCCTCGTAGGACCAAGCAAATAGTTCCATGAATTCTCTGAGGAGACTTATTACCTATGTTGTTTCTTCATTATCTAGGGTAGGCACCAATTTTCACCTCTCGAAGGCATTGGTATGTTCTTAAATTAATAACACGAGTATCGTCATGGATGGGTTGGGCTTTTTTAGGCTTGCATTGTTTTATTAAATTATGATATTTATTAAGATGATCATCAGAAAATGGAGTAAAATCATACTCATAATCAAAATTTTCATTGATATTCAAAAGAAGAGTAACAAGCTCGACGTACATGAATTCTGACTCATTATTAATAGGAAATAAAGGGACATAATCAATGACATCAAGTGACTCAACAACAGACTCAAAGACAGACTCGATGCCTTCTTTAGTGATATTCAGGCCAGTTGACTCTTGGGTATTAGTGAACTTGAAGTTGTCTCCAACACTGTTCTAATTTAGTAGTGGTTCATTGGCTCTGTGAATCAACAAATGCGGTAGCATACCATTTTCTTCTTCTGTGGCACCTGCTGCTATGTCAACTCCTTGAAACTGCTTAGTAACAAAGATGAATTGGCTGACCTCATGGTCCCGGGATCCGAACTCCGTGAGGGATGAATCCCGATTAAGGCTACTCATGCCATTGGCAATGAAATCAAGCTTCTCTAGGCGGCCATTCAAAACTGACCCAGCTCCTCGGTCGCATCTCGGTCCGTTATCTCAAACTTTTTCATCGCAATTGGTTCTTACGCAATGCACACAAACCACCAATCTCCTTGCTCTTCTTTCTTGGGCATAGGCACTTTGCCTACGGAATGGTCTGGGCTTCAGATCGTGCAACTCTTTCACAACATCGCTTGAAAGAGTGAGCAAATATGCCTTTTTCATATCCTCAGGTAAGTGTAAGCACCAAATCAACTTTACTTTCTCCTCCCATTTTCTTTTCAGAAGAATCCAACGATTAGCCACCTTCTTAGGTTGGATCAAAGTGATAGGATCAGGAGGGGAATCCTCATCTCCAATCATTAAGATTCCTGGTATATCAATGACCTAACTTTCACAATCCTCTCTTGCAAACTGGAGCTGCTCCAACTCATAGTGTACCCAATCAAACTCATCTTGGAAGAAGATCTCGAACCCTGGTTGTATTTGGGCCACAGCTTCGTTGAACCAAGGCCCCACATTCCCGCAAAATAGAAAATCCTCTCCTTCTTTCACAAGATACCCATTAAGGGTAGGATAATAGGTTGCAATTGATTTATATGTCATCTCCAATGCCTTGTCGTATTCCTCCTGCTCAGATCCCTCTTCCTTTTTGGTGTTTTGGGCAACATAACCCAATCCTAAACATAACAACTATTATTCTTATCCCTAAGGTCGAGTTCCTTCTTCTATCAATGACTTTCAACCTATTGGTTTATGTAACTTCGCCTATAAAATCCAGCGCTCCCTATGTCTATCTCTCCTCTCCCAAACTAGTGGTAAGGATTTTTTTTAAAGGAAGAATAGAGAGATAGACATATAAGAGTGCTAGTGTAGGCCACACTACTACTGAAAAGGACCTCTTTAGTAAATTAATTTCAAGTTAAACTTGAAATCTAATTTGTTCACTTAAGGGTCTTGTGGAGGGTTAACGTGTCTAGGACTCCCAGAAATTTATTATTGCTTGTAGTAGTCATACCCAATTTTCTTTTCTAGGTAGAATTATTCTATGAGATTAAAAAGGAAAATGTTGTACCTAAAATGCATTTAAATTTCCATAACTAGTCAAAGTAATGGGTGGATAAGGGTCATAAAAATAAGTTTAACCCTCCTGACCCTCATCATTATTCATTTTCAGGTAGGAATTAGAACCTGAAGTTCCTAGACAGTCACTGAGGGAGGGGTGAATTAGTGTCCCTTAAAATATTGCCGATTAACCTGTGTTATTTTAAACACAAGCACATTCACTCATCTTCCTAATCAATAGAAAGGAGTCTGCCAAATGTACTCAACCACCTTGTAAGAAAAACACTTCTAACCAGAGAAAAATAAACACAAATATTTACATGGTTTGGCAGTGTACCTAGTCCACGGAGTGCCCCCACTTGGCAATCTCACTATCACCTCACTGATGAACCCTCACTAGGTTTTACAAGTGCCTCACAACCTAAGGTCTTATCACCTATCCGTATCTTTACCCTCCCCACACCAAGGAGTAAATCAATAGAAAATTTGGATAAAATACTACCCAAAAGTTAAACCCAGGTTGACTGTGGCATTTAATCAAACATGTAACATGCCCATAGAAATTTACAAGAAATCTCTTCCCAAACTCCTATCTCTATTCAATAAAGAACAAGAACATATAAATAAAGATAACAAGGGATTCAAACCTCACTTGGGCATCGCCAAGTGGACTTCTCTGCACATAGAAGATCAGAGAATCATCACCATAGCATGAAGAACAATCTCCAATGACTCATCAACCAAAACAACACCCAAAACCTCATGTCTGCCTCGATTTTTGTGCACACCCATGTATCAGACCGCTCTCCCAATATTCTCAATGCGTTGATCTTTTCGAAATACCCAAAATCTATGTATTACACGTCCAATTATGAGTTACATAGCCTCCAGAAAACCCTAGAGAAGTTCAGCCAATGTGAGACCACCAAACAGAATCTTTTAATCTCAGCCGTTAGATTGACCTTCAATATATCTATTCGGTAAGGTAACCCTCACAAGCACTCATGAGGGTGCATTTAAGTAAGTGACATTCCAAACGTCATGACTAAGTGCAGTCTTGACCTTTTACCTACAATTTCTAATAAAAACAAAATTCAAAAGATCTTAAAAGATCTAACCCATTCAATTTCAACCTTTACCAACCACGATCAATGGCTCTCATTATTTCACACACCAAAGTTCAATCCACCGTTGGATTACAATCTCAATCGAATGGCTGCTAAGAATCTGACTTCACAATACAACCCATCTCTTCAACCACCATACCACTATGCCTGTGTTGCCAACAATGACAACCAAACCTTCATCAAGGGAACAACGTCCCCCTTTGGAGTTGTTGGCAACACCATGAGCAACATCCAAAAACATCATTTTCTCCCCCTTTGACAACAAGTACAAAGAAAGACAGACAAATGCCCCCTGAAGGAAAGACTCCCCCTAAAGCACACAACCCTCTGAGAGTGAATAGAAAGATAAACATTTGTGGGAACCAAGCCACTCCCCCTGCAGCCATGCTGTCCGGTAGATAACACTAGCATCATTGTGCTCGAGTGGGGTGAGACAACACTCAATAGTGTCCTCAACCTCTCAAAGACCTCTTTGCCTAATGGTTTAGTAAAAATGTCAGCTACTTGGTCTGTTGTTGGAATAAAATCTAGCTTCACTTCATTCAAAGAAACTTGCTCCATTAAGAAGTGATATCTGATGTCTATATGTTTTGTCCTGGAGTGCTGAACCGGATTTTTAGAGATGTTGATGGCACTGGAATTGTCACACTTGATACTTATAGGACCATCACATTTCAACCCCAAATCTTGTATCTGTCTCTTCATCCATAGAATCTAAGTGCAAGTAGCAGTTGCAGCTATGTACTTAACCTCTGATGTGGATAATGACACAGATTCCTACTTCTTACTATGCCAAGCAACTAAACATTCTCCAAGGTAGAATGTTCCACCACTGGTGCTCTTTCTATCATCTACAGACCCAGCCCAGTCTGCATCAGTGTAGGCTGTGAGCATGAAATCCTTGGACTTCCCATACCACAACCCAAAATCAATGGTCCCCTTCAAGTATCTGAAAATCCTCTTCACAACTAATAAGTGATTCTCCCTTGGATCTCCCTGAAATCTAGCCACCAAACATACTGCCTGAAGAATATCAGGCCTGAATGCAGTAAGATACAATAAGCTTCCGATCATCGACCTATACAAGGTTTGTTCAACTAGAGGACTATAATCTTCCTTACTCAACTTGCACCCTGTTACCATAAGAGTCCCAACCGGCTTGCATTCATCCATCTGAAATCGTTTTAGCATTTCACCCACACACTTCTGTTGAGAAATAAAGATCCCAGTCTTCTACTGATGCACCTGCAACCCAAGGAAATAGAAGACTTCCCCAAGTATGGACATTTCGAACTCCCTCTGCATCAACTCAGCAAACTTCTTGCAGCTCTCTTCACGAGGACCTCCAAAGATGATGTCATCCACATAAACAACCACAATGAGCTGTCCATGATCTTCAGAAAGAATATACAGGTTGTTGTCCACTACTCCCCTTTTGAAGCCAAGTTGATGTAAGTAAGCATCTAGTCTTGAATACCAGGCTCTCAGTGCTTGCTTCAAGCCATATAAAGCCTTTTTTAACCTGCACACCATATTAGCATCCTCACCCAAGATGAATCCATCTGGTTGCTCAAAGTAGACTTTCTCTTCCAACAAGCCATTCAAGAATGCTGACTGAAATAACCTAGAGGGGGGGTGAATAGGTTATACTAGTGTAAATTTTAACTCTTTTCGATGTATAAGTCCCAATTGTGATTGTAAATTAAAAACGATGCGGAATAAGTAAAATACGCATAATCACACAACATAAGATTTATAGTGGTTCGACTCAATCCGAGTCTAGTCCACTCCCTACAAGAATCCTCTTGTAAGTTATTCCACTAGTTCTCCCTTTCAGTACTGTAGGTAGGGGAGAAAACCTTTACAATCTTTTTATGGATAAGAGTATCCTTACAAATCCCCTTTACAAGTAGAGAGGCGCCTTTACAATCTCCTTTGCAGGTAAGGAGGCACCTTACAATCTCCTTTAAGGTAGAGAATCACCTTACACTCTTTTAAGGATAAGAAGATCCTTACAATCTCTTAAGGATGAGAGGGTCCTTACACAAGCTTAAGTAGAGTCTAGACTTAATGTAAAATAGAAAATAGAGAAGTGAAATAAAAGAGGATTACCTCCGGTGTGGTGCAAATGAAATATACAATGATAATAGAATGAATGCACCTTTTGAAGTCTTCTTGATGCTTGTAATATAAATGCCAAGATGTAGATGAAGACTTGTAGATGGTCTTGAGTTTCTCTTGAATGTAAAATGAAGAATTTGAACTCAAGAGATGGTGTAGACCAATTCTCATTTCTCATGCTCAAATAATGCTTCTTCAAAGTTGAGATTAATTGTAAATTAATGACTAGCATTAGAGGTATTTGTAGGTGAGCTTAGGAGAACATTTTAGGCAGTAAATCTCACTTAAACGGTCATATTCTGGGTCCACCGATCGACCGCCATCGGTAGCAGATCGATCGCAAAGAGCCGTTGAGGTAAAATATAGTCGTTGGAGCACTTCCAAGCAGTCACCGATCGACCAAGACTTTTCACCGATCGACCGGCTATGGCCTTGGACAGTTCCAGTCGACTGGGGCTTCCAGCCGATCGACCACCAACATGACACTGTTTTGACAGAATGTTGTTATACTGACCAGTCGTCAGTGTTTTGATCATAACTTTTCGATCCGACCTCAGATTGACCTAAAATCAGTTGCGTTGAAATCACGACTCAATTTCCTACAACTTTTATGAAGGTTTCATCTCCTGATACCGACTCTAATATTACCCAAAATTCCCTTGAGTCAGGTTAATATGGTTTTCACAGAATTTCACTAGAACACATTTTTCCTAATATGTTCCTCACCACTTAGAGACTTTCCATACTTGGTCAAGGTATGACTATGGTCATTCTAGTATGATGCAATGCACATGCATGTGGTGAGTGCATATATATATATATATGGAAGTTACAAATTACATTAAAAATGACCAATCTATCCTAGCGGTCTTCTTCTTCACTTGAACCTTCCACTCTTTGGCACTTCATCTTCTTTTCTTTTTGTTTGCAATTCCAAGTCTAGAATCTTCATGTCTTGACATCTTGAAGCTTGAATTGTTCTGATACCTTCTTCAAGTATTGATACCAACTTGTTGATACTCCTCATTTGATGACTTCAATCTTCATTTCTTCCTTTCATTCATCAAATTCGATATTTGATATGCAGTCTCTACAAAACAATACTTGAAGGCAAATTGTGAAATACCTTTATATGTTTGTTATCATCAAAACGAACTATAGGAGTGTGGGCATATCCCTAACATTAACTTGATGTCCATCTGATACACCTTGAAGTCTTTGAAAGCTGCAAAAGCAAGGAACATCCTGATTTACTCCAATCTAGCCACTTGAGAAAATGTCTCATCAAAGTCAATCCCCTCTATTTGTGCATAACCTTTACATACCAGTCTTGCCTTATTTCTAACAATCTTTCTTGTGGCATCCAACCTGTTTCTGAAAACCCATTTAGTGCCTATCACATTCTTCTGATTTGGTCTTGGAACCTACTCCCAAGTTTTATTCTTCTCTATCTGATCCAGCTCCTCGTTCATAGCATTAACTCAACTCTCATCTTTAGCAGCCTCATCCACATTTTTGGGTTCTACCTGTGATAGTAGAGAAAGTATCTGCTTAGGCTTCTTAATCTTTCTGGTTTGGATTCCAGCACTAGGATCACCAATTATTTGATCCTTGGGATGATTCTTCTAGAACTTGGTGTTGTTCTTCCTTAGTTTCTTTTTCTGTTTATGTAACCTTAACAGGAGTATCATCAAGACAAAAACTCTCTTCATAGTTTGAAGAGTCATCATCTGAATCATGCATGGTGATTGCACTCCAAATTCAGCGACCTTCACATTGGAGCTCTCAACTATTTTTCCCAACCTCTTGTTGTAACACCGATAAGCCTTACTTTTGAATAAGTATCCCAAGAAACTACCTTCATCAGCTCTGTCTTCAAACTTTCCCAAGTTGTCAATTTTGTTTTTGATGTAGCATTGGCTGTCAAATACCTTGAAATACTTCATTGTAGGCTTCCTACCAACCCATAACACATAGGGAGTCTGATAGGTGTGAGGTCTAAACAGAACCATGTTCTATGTATGAATAGTTGTGTAAACAGCTTCCCTCCAGAACTTTTTGCTAACATTACCCTCAATCATCATAGTTCTAGCCGTCTCCTCTACTGCTCTGTTTTTCCTCTCTACCACACCATTCTGTTGTGGAGTTCTTACTGTTGAATGCTGGAGTCTAATACCATGCTCAACACAATAGTCTTTGAATACATTCCATGTGAAATCCTTTCCTTGGTCAGACCTAATGCATTTGAGGGTTCTCCCTATAAAGTTCTCAACTTGCTTTCTGAACATCCTCAAGCACTTTTCTGTCTCATTCTTCTCCTTAAGAAACATAACCCAAGTCATCCTGGTGCAGTCATCAATGAATAGTATAAAATACCATTCTCCCCCTATCGCCTGAGTCCTCATTGGGCCACACAAATCAGTGTGTATAAGGTCCAATGGTTTGCTAGAGTGATGATCCTTAGGCTTGTAGGTGCTTCTGGTGAGCTTTCCCTTCTGACAAGAACCACAAACACTGGTTCTAATCCTCTTCAAAATAGGAAGGTCTCTTACACTTTTCTTCACACTAAGCTATCTCAGATTCTTAGAATTCAGATGTCCCAACCTTTTGTGCCACAACTTAGTCTCATCTTCTTGGCTCATCAAACACTACTCTTCAATCTTCTCAGCTAGAACATACAAGTTCCTGAGGTCCTCTTTCTCTTTCCCTGTGCTATCTATTTCCCTGTGTCAATGTTGATTGAACATCCCTTCTTTGACAAGATCACATGATTTCATTCTTTACACAGTTGACTGACACTTAATAAGTTGTGCTTCAGTCCATCCACATACAGAACATTTTCAAGGCTGACCTTACCCTCATTCAAACTAACAGAACATTTCCCACAAATCTTGGCTCCATCATTGTTTGCCAAACTTCACTGTACCTCCATTGATAGAATTGACATTCTAAAGTCTTGACTTATCACCAGTCATATGGGAAGAACACCCACTGTCAAGAATCCATGGTGCCTCCTTGGATTTCACTTTTAAAGCATCTTGAACCAATAGTGATTTGGTGTTGCTATCCTTCTTACCCTTCACCTTCCACATTGCCTCTTGAGCAACGGTAATGGGTTGAACCTCATTTTTCCTCTTACTTTTTTGTTCAACTTGTGGTCTTCTACTATTGGTGAACTATCTTTGAGGAGCTAAACCTTGTGAAGACCTCTGTATCCTCTGTGCAGGCAGCATAGTCAAGCAATTTCTAGAAATATGGCCATAGGAGTGACATTTGTAGCATTGAGCTCCATACTCTTCCAGAGCTGCAAACTTGTTGCTAGTAGGTATCTTCTTTGGTCTAGTTACCACTCGGCAATTTTCAGCTTTATGGTCAAAGGTATTACAAGAGAAGCAATATCCATCGAACTTATTATTTCTCTTCCACCCAACATTCTTGAATTGTCTCTGTTGAATCTGAGTTTGAGTTTCCTTCTGAGTAACCTGAACTTGATGAACCTTCTTTGTAGATTTAACAAAGCTTATGGGTTGTTTCAAGGTCTCCTTCCCTATGGCCTTCGCAGATTCTTGAATGAATCCAATTCCTTCTTTATCACCAAAGTATTTCTCTGCTTCAGTGCATTTCTTCAAGTTCATCTGTGCTTCCATCAACCTGCTACAATTTCACATTCTTGCTCTGTTGATGAAGTTGAAGAGGTCTCATTAGCTTCTTCTTCAATTCTCTTCTGGATATCAGCCCGTAAGATAATAACTTCTCTTTCAAGTGACTCAATCATTTGAGTTTTCTCCAAAAGATTCTGATCATTTTCTTCTATAATTCTCTTGGATTCATTAGATAAGATCTTCAGCTCCACAATTAGATGTTCTGCATATTTCAGCTGTTTTGTGAGTTTCCTGGTCTTCTTCTCTTTCACTAAGAGTGTATGAAGTGCTGACTTCAGTTCAAGTTCTAGGTCCACTACACCTTCTTCTTCTTCATCACTTTGGTCATTTTCTTCTAGAGATTTCCTGGTCTTGAATCAGCTGCCATAAACATGGCTTCACCTAAGCTATCTTCTTCATCTTCACTAGAATCCTCATTAGAAGACTCACTGCAATTTTTAGAAATTATGCTTCTCCTCAAGAAGTTTCTATTCTTCTTAGAATTGTAAGTTTTCTTACCTTTGCCTTTAAAGAATCTCTTCTTAGGCACTTCCTCCTCTTCATCATCTGAATCATGTAGCTCTTTCTTGTTAGGACACTGTGAAGCAAAGTGACCTATGTCATCACACTCAAAGCACTTAAGTGGAAGTTTTCCCTTGTATTTGTCTGTTCCCTTTTTGAGTTGCTTTGACAAATATACAATTACATTATTATTGTCCTCATCTCTGGAGTTACTTCTACCTTCAGTTATTTTCAACTTTTCCATGGCATTGAATGCAGCTTCCTTACTATAATTAGCTTAGATAGGAGTCAATTTGCCTTTCATATGCAACTAGGGTACTTTGTAGCTCATCAATAGTTACCTTGTTCAAGTATCTTTCTTCCAACACTGAGATTTTGGCATTATAAATGGGAGGAAGGGTTCTCATAATTCTTTTCACAACCACCATGTCTGACAGCTCTTCACCAAGTCCTCTTATAAAATTTACTATCTTTAACAGTCTACTTATGTACGCTTCTATTTTCTCATTTTCTGCCATTCTCAGAGCGTCAAACTCATTCCAACGAATAAGAAGCTTGGATTCTTTTACCCTACTGTCTCCCTCATGGAAATTTTGCAGCTTGTCCCAAATCTCCTTAGCTAATTTGCAGTTCATAACTCTAGTGTACTCACCAGGTGCTAAGGCACTCAATATTGCATTTGAAGCTCCAGAATTATATTCATATTTCTTCATCTCAACCTCATCTATGATGACTTCTTTTGATAGTGTGAATTCTGTTCTGGCCATGAGCCAAACCTGATACCCTTGAAACATCAAGTAATGATCCATACGATTCTTCCAGCCCATTTAGTCAGTACCATCGAAGTAAGAAATTTTGCTGTGACTTCTTTCACTGTTCTCTGCCATTGCTAGCTTCTCGACTGGATACCCTGATGGTTAAGTCTAGACTTCGAGAACCTGGCTCTAACACCAATTGAAGTTTCCAAATAGTCACTGAGAGGGGGGCGAATCAGTGTCTCTTAAAATATTGTCGATTAACATGTGTTATTTTAAACACAAGCACATTCACTCCTCTTCCTCTGCCAAATGTACTCAACCACCCTGCAAGCAAAGCACTTCTAACAAAAAAATAATAATAATAAACACAAATATTGACGTGGTTTGGTGGTGTGCCTAGTCCACGGAGTGCCTTCACTGGGCAATCTCACTATTACCTCACTGATGAACTCTCACTTGGTTTTACAAGTACCTCACAACCTGAGGTCTTATCACCTGTCTGTATCTTTACACTCCCCAGACCAAGGAGTAAATCAATAGAAAACTTGGATAAAATACTACCCAAAATTTAAACCTAGGTTGACTGTGGTATTTAATCAAACATGTAACATGCCCACAACAATTTACAAGAAATCTCTACCCAAACTCCTATCTCTATTCAATGAAGAAGAACATATAAATAATAGAGATAACAAGGAATTTAAACCTCACTTGAGCATCGCCAAGTGGACTTCTCTGCACGTAAAAGATCAAAGAATCATCACCATAGCATGAAGAACTATCTCTAATGACTCCTCAACCAAAACAACGCCTAAAACAGAGAAGAATCACGTATGCCTTGATTTCTGTGCACAAATGTGTCAGGCCGCTCTCCCAATATTCCCAATGCATTGATCTTTTCGAAATACCCAAAATCTATATATTACATGTCCAATTATGAGTTACATAGCCTCCTAAAAACCCTAGAGAAGTTCAACCAATGTGAGTCCACCAAACAGAATCTTTCAATCTCAGCTGTTAGATTGACCTTTAATATATCCATTCGGTAAGGTAGTCCTCACAAACACTCATGAGGGTGCATTTAAGTATGTGACATTCCAAACATCATGACTAAGGGCAGTCTTGACCTTTTACCTCTAATTTCTAATAAAAACAAAATTTAAAAAATCTTAAAAGATCTAAACCATCCAATTTCAACCTTTACCAACCACGATCAACGACTCTCATTACTTCACACACCAAAGCTCAATCCACCGTTGGATTACAATCCCAATCGGACGGTTGCTGAGAATCTGACTTCACAACACAACACATCTCTTCAACCACTATACCACTATGCCTATGTTGCCAACAATGACAACCAAGCCTTCATCATGGGAACAACAGAACCTACTAGAAAAATCAACCAAATAGTTATCCAAAAACCTTTGTGTAAATGGCAAAGGAATAATGTAGGGAGATAACCTGATTCCCTGAGCATAATGACCAAGGAGACAATGTAAACTGCAGAGGAATAATTAACAGGCAATTTCTGTCCATCCAAGTTATCTATAATGAGGATTTTTATGCTTCTAGAACTTGATCCCACCATATAGTTTTTTATGTACAACCGTAAGGTGATGTTGGAGCTGATCAATGAGAAAACTAGTCATTTAGATGGGTATTCATGTTTATATGGATTCGCTGTAAACCTTTCTTAATCAATTCATGTGTCCCATTTAGGAAGGGGGGGAGGGGGGGAAGACCGTTGTTGGGCATTGAAGTTGCCTTGTACATCCTCTTCCTTTCATTAATTGACCCTCTAAATCCTCACACTGTTGTTGGCCAATATGAAAATTAAAACTGATTATTTAATTAATTTGTTGTCTAATATTATTTTGCCTTTTTTTGCATTTACCAACATTACAGGGAAAATTTGAACGCTCCTAAACGGTATCAAAACAGTTTCAACCTTTACCTGTCCCAAGTTTAAGAATCTTGATACTAATACCAATACCAATACCAATACCAATACCGATACCGATACGGATACGGATAACTAAACATGTACCAAACAGCTTCGAAATTGAACTCACCCCTTGAAATAATCGTTCTCATACAATAGAGGGCCTTAGTGGCCTAAGAACTTCCAACACCAAGGTAGTTAGTTTTCCTATTAAAAGAACAAAAGATGGAGAGAAACTTTCAAGTTTTTGGAGCAAAACAGTATATTTAATGAGAGAATAAAAAGTACTTAATAGTGGGAGCAAAACAGTATATTTAATGAGAAAAAAAAAAAAAAAAAAGGTCCCACATTTTTCTTTTATCAAGAGAAAACAAAAAAATACACAGCTTGCACCTCCTTTTCCCTAAAAAGACCAATAAATATTTCTAAAGTAATGAACATATTGGAGATATAAACCATAGTATGGTCATCCACTGCAAAGGTAAACCACAATTTTCCGTCACTGAAGATCTGTAATAGAAAATTTTAATATTTTTCTGTACTAAAGCTTTAAATTTCAGTCACGTGTGAAAAGGCCTCATTTCTTTTCTATGATTTTGAACTCCTAAGTATACAAATTTTTTCAATTCAATTTTGCAGAAATTGTTCAATAAATTCATCCATAGATTTGAACAGTGAGCATTCGCATTACAGACTATCCTAGGAATATGACCATGATATCTGCACCTAAGAAAAAAAAAAAACTTATTCTTGAGAAAGATATGCATTCCAATGACCTTCACTATGACATACTCTACAGCATAATATAGCCACCCAGAGAGCATGAGGAGATGGATGTAAAAAAAAGAGCAAAGACTCCTTTCAATGTCTAAGAAAAGCACAATTCTTCCTACACCCCAAACTTACTCCTTGACTCTCACTATATTGAACACTCAAGGTCAGTTAAGTCTTTAGTCTTTACCATCTCACAGTAAACAAGCTTTGAATCCTTTCTCCAAAGCCTGTGCATCCAAGTTCTTCCCTATGAAAACAATCTTGTTTATTCTCGGTTCACCTGGGGCCCATAATCGATCTGGAGAACCTTGGAATATGTCATGAACTCCCTGTACAATAAAACAATAGGAAACAAACCATAAATCAATCCAACCTCCCGAAAGAGGACAGACATGAACTAATTGGATAGTTAGACTCAAGATACAGATTATGCTAATAGCATTAAAGATGATAAATATAACGATTTAACAATGAAGACCCTAAACATTAATTAACATGCTCTGACTAAAATATCCATAAAATCCCATCACATATACACATTCCAATAATCGAATCTAAAGCCTCATATTGACAACAAACCTAAATGTGGATATCTTACTTTTGATTGACTCTGACAATCTGAATGACTAACATTACATCTGAGTGGAAGGCGATAATAGCAGGTAGAAACATAAGCCCAAGGTGTCAATCTAATGTGAACTTGTCCTCTGATTTTGGTGTAGATATGACACATGCACCACTAAATAAGAATCTATTACGAAGTATGTTTTCAGTTGAGGCGAACTCCAGCATAGGAGCCTGAAACCATGGCCTCCACTCCCTCTCCCAACCCTTCCCCTCATTTCGAGCAACCCCCTCTCTCCTCTCCCTCTCCCATCCCTAGTTCCTCCCCTCCTTCCTCCAAATCCTGGTCCGCTTGCCTCACCTCTTCTCCCTCCTTCCCTAAGGAAGATCTCTCCCTCCATTTTGTCACCCCCTCCCTCCCTCCCTCCCTCCCTCCCTCCCTCGTTGGCAACAAGCATATTGGTAGGTATCATGTGGCCTCCTTCAACACCGAAATCTCCAAATGGAGGTTTTGCTTGGTCGGGCACTTCCTGGGCAGCCATCCCCCCTTCCCTATCATGAAAAGATCGCTTGGAGATCAGTGGAAAGCTTCTGGGCGACTCGACATCGACCTTCTAGACAATGGCATCTTCCTCTTCATTTTTCCCATGGACCAAGATATACGTAAGGCTCTGAAAGGTGGTTCTTGGCATGTGGGAAACAAACCCATTTTTCTTCGTCAATGGAACTGCCACATAAAACTCCATAAGCTTGATTACAGCTCTATTCCTTTGAGGGTCTCCTTTCCCAACATCCCCGTGCACTTCTGATGCCAAAAGGGCCTCAGTTTGATTGGGTCCGTGATTGGCACGCCTCTCTTCAGACATCAGAACCTGAATGCAACATCTTTCCTATGCTCGATTATGTGTGGAAGTTTCTGCAGATAAACCTCCTCCCACCTCGATCCTCCTCATGGACAATGAAGGGGACACTCCAAGAAGTAAGATATGATCGGGCTCCTCCCCATTACGTCAACTGCAAAGTTTTCGGCCACCGCTCTACTGATTGCCATAAACTCCGGCCCCCTGAACCTGATGAAATCATGGACCTCCCAGTTCATAACCCTTCGGTAGCCACCACCGTCACACCCCACTCACTTTCCTCCACTACCCTTAAGCCTACCACCGCCATCTCTCCTCACCAACCCTCCACCATTAGTACCTCAACCAACACCACTCACCTACACCCTCCTTCAACCGCTACCAATGCCTTCAGAAACCCTAGCCGGGGCCGGAAAAGAAAGAGGAATCGTCATCTGAATCATCATCGTCAAGGTTCGCCTCTCCCCAACGCCTTCGTACGCCACATCTGAGCCCTACTATTGGCTCCCTTGATCATCGTACGACCTTTGTTGGCCCTAAGGCTATGGTTCCCTCGAACGAAGCCAGCCTGCCACTGTTGGTCCTTGCCATTGCCTGTCGCCTGCCGAGCTTCCTTCTTTGTCGTCTTCTTTTTCCCCTTTGTCAGCTAACCAGCACACGTGCCCTGCCTTAGCCGATTCTGGATGTCCACCTTACCCACTGCTCCTTTTGCACAACCCTTGCCCCCTTCGTGTCTCCCTCCTCTATTTCCTCTCCCATTTCATGCCCTTCCCCTTTTGCCCCCCTTCTCCTCTTCTTGTTCCTCCCATTATCCTCTTCTAGATATTGCTGGGCCGCCGAGCCTCTCTTTGGACCATAATGGCTCTCTCCCCTGCTTGGCCCATTTGACTAGGCTAGACCCCACTCGACCCATGTCTTCGACCCCTAACTCTTCCATCCTTCACCTACTCACTCTCCTTCTAAGCCTATAACCCATCCAACCCACTCAACCCATCGGTCCTTGCCTCCGGACCCATAACCTCATCTCTTCAAACCTCGAACTCGTCCCCTTCGCCCGACACCGTCCCTGCCTACTCGCCTTTCTTGGCGAGTCACTACTCACTACCCCCCTTTGTCCTCCCTGCTGATGTCGCCTCCCCTCGATTGGCGCCTCTCAACCACCCCTATGCCTCGCCTTCTCCCCCTCGCTTTGTCCCCACCTCTTCCGTCCTGCCTCCCTTCAGGAAAGGAGTATTCTTGTCAGCCTCAACAACATCTCTTGCCTCCCCCTCGTTAGCCGGCCCCTTGCCCTCAGATGTTACTCGCCCGCTGACCATCGACCCCCCAGCTCCTCTGGGTCCCCCTGCGCCTGCCCCCTGGCAACGCCCTCCGTTTAGCCCAATGCCATCACCGTCGCCTGCTCCTGCCCCCTGGGTCCCTCCTCCTCGACTGCCATACTCATGTCTACACGCCCCCCTCCACCAGCTCCCCTGGGTCCCTCCATTGCAGTCACCCTACCACATCATCGGAACACCAGCACGCTCCTCTCCCACCCCATGGCTCTGCCTGTATCATCTCAACCAGCTTCTCTGAGACAAGCACCACCTACCACGCCTACTCTGCCTACCCCCAGGCCCCTGCTTCTCACGAGGTCTCTATCCTTGCCTGCTCTTCGGATGTCTGTGTGCCTGCCCCCCTTGCTAATGCATGCCAATGCTTCGCCCAACCCTCCCCCTGGAGGCATCCACCTGGTCTCCCATAGTAGATTACCCTTTCTCTAATATCACCACCTCCCCTCTGGTAGGTAACCTTTATTCTCTCCTGCGTAGGCGCCACCATAGCCAGCCACATCCCAGTCCTCCCTCAGAGCTGTTGAGGTTCTCATGCCCCTAGCCCTCCCTTTCCCATTATTTGTTAGACCATCTAGAATGTTAGGGTCTCAATTCCTTAGCTAAGCAATCTCAGATCCGTTCACACATCAAGTCCTCCTGATCCATTCTCTGTTGTCTCCTTAAAACCAAAGTGCCCGAAGCTAATGTCCCGCGACTAGCTGCCTCTGTTGCCCCCTCTTGATCCTTCCTCTCCAACTACTCCTTCAGTCCTTTTGGGAGAATTTGGATCATATGGGACCCCTCTAAAATCCATGCCTCTTTCCTCCTCCCAATTCATCCACCTCTCCATCTCCAACCTCTCTTTTGAATTTCCCTTTTTCTTCACAGCCATCTATGGCCTCAATAGAGCCTCTAACCATTCCCCCCCTTTGGGACGGCCTCCAGTTTCTTGCCCCTCTAGTTGGCTCCCATCCTTGGGGCTGGGGGGAGACTTCAATGTGGTTCGGCATGCCCATGAAAAATGTGGAGGTTCTGCTATTGAGCCCTCCTCTGTTGAAGCCATCAACTACTGTATCAAGGATTCTTGTGTCAATGATCTCAAATGGTCTAGAATAAAAATTTCTTGGCACAAGAAGAGATCTATTCAAGCCACATCGCTTGCAAGCTCGATAGGTTTCTTGTCAATGAGGCTTGGCTTTCCAATTTGCCCCCTCCCATGCCTCCTTCGACCCCCTAGCATCTCCAACGACAGCCCCATCTCCCTCTTCACTCACCCTCTCATCTCCTTTGGCCCCAAACCCTTCAAATACTTCGACATTTGGTCCTCCCATTCTGGATTCCTCCCTATTGTCAAATCTGTGTGGGATTCCCCCCCTTTGGCATTCTTGCCTCATCTCTTTTTCCCTCAAGCTCAAGAATGCCAAGCTTGCCCTCAATGATTGGAACACTGAACACCTCCACCTTTGGCAACATCTCCTCCAGGGTCTCTGACTATAGGTCCAGGCTTGATTCCATTCAAATCCGGTTGCAATCCGATCTCCTCAACCCTTCCTTGTCACAAGAAGAAAAAGAGACTTCCTCGAACCTATCTTTACTCCTCTCCCACAAGAAAGCTTCCTCAAGGAGAAATCTCACATCAAATGGCTTGATCTAGGGGACTCCAACTCCTATTTTCACAAATCTCTCAAGGCCATGAAAACTCCAACTCCATTCCTCTTCTTCTGGACAGCAATGGTTCCACCTTGGGAAGCCCCCCTGACATCAAAGAGGAATGTGTTTCCTTCTCCAAGAACATCTTTTGTGTAGCGACCCCAAACCCAAGATAAGGGTATGGTCACACCCTCGCAGGCGACAATCAAATGATCAAGAAATATAACAACTCATCAAAAATCTAACCCATAATATCCTCCATTAAAAATTAAATGTTTTCTAATATTACATAGAGTTCCACTACATCTGAGTGTCAAAATCTTCCCTTAGTGGCAATACTTACAATTCAACTCTCTTAAAACTGTACATTTTCGTTGATAAATACAAAACATCCATTAATTATTAGTTGACAAATAAAATATTCATCCACATGGTTGGTTCCTTCCGAGTCTTATAGCTTTGATCTTTATCAGTAGAAAAAGATATATAATAATAGGATACGCTCGACAGCTCAGTGAGAGAAACCTCTCTAGGTATACTCACACAAGCACACACAACAATAAATATTATAATATCTACATTTATCCCATCCTACATGTGTATATCAAGCAATGCCTATCACTGTCATAAAACAGTAATCCTATAATGATCCATCATATCATACCAACAATATCTCAACATTGTACTCACCCATTTTCCCCCACTAGGTGAAGTACGTAACCTGACTACATTCTCAATACAGAAAGAACCATAACTTTTTTTTTCTGCTAACGACGGTATCTAAGCCTATAGCCATAACTTATAGCTACACATAATTTTCACAATATAATCACAATTGCATTTCTTGTTTTCATACACCCAACGTATCACCAGATACATTCATTCATCTCATAATAGTAATCTCATTCACAGCATCCCATTTAGCAATTCAAATGTAGGCATTTAACAATACATGGGTATATAGTCTTATACCCAAATAGCTATTAAAACTCTGTCACTGCTCAACGCAGGTGCCAAAATTATTAGCTATCGGACAGCGTACTTTATAAAGGAAAAATCCATTCTTCCACCATCTTGGAATGTCTTGGCATCAATTTTGGATAATCAACTCTAAATGTTCAAATACAGAATCAACCTCTCCCACCCCCCCACCCCCAAAAAAAAAAAAAATAGTACAGTTGGTATCTTGCATTGGGAAAGTAGCACAAAAAAAAAAAAAAAAAAAACTGTAAATTCCATTCATTTGTACAACTAGTCATTTCCTAGATACATACACTGGAGTCTAAAATCAGAAACTAGAATAAACCTTATGAGACTTGAGTTGTACCAAGCAAAGAACGCAGCTGAATCACATATTACTCCTCTGATCCAATAATTTAAAAGTGTAATATTTATACAATTCTGGAACAAAAATAACCAGCTAGAAAAAATTTCATGGAAATTGGGATGATCCACCATATACAATATCCATATCCAATAGTAGTTCCCACTACATCAGATCATCCGAAAAGAGAGAAAATACACAATACCTTGGCCTAAGCATGATCTTTTCTTTAAAACTTTCACAAAGTTTGAAGAAATTATGGGCTCATAATATTTTAGAAGCATCAGTTTATTTGACATCAATAGACACCACAATAGTCCCAGTTCACATTATATTCAACACTATTTGGCTGCTGTCCAGGAAATTACAGAGAATGAGGGTTAAGAAGGAAACAAAAACTGGGTTTTAGTGTCATAACATTATAGAGAACATGTAAACTTACCTTTTCGGCAGTGTCATCAGACCGTGTTATAAGTCTTGCTCTTATTTCATCTGACTCTGGAGGGAAATTTTTAAGATGGTAAATTTTCCCAGTTACCGGATCAAGCCTCCTTCCGACACATCTGTCGATTAGAATTTCATCAGGAACCTGAATATTAACAGATAAGATATCTGTGAAAGGCCAATAAAGTGATGACTAACAACCAGGAAACAAGAATTTCAAAGATAGAAAATTTTAAAATCTGTGCATTCTTTAAAACAGGTATTTGAGCGGAAAAAAAAAAAAAAAAAAAAGGAAGGTACAATAGAAAATATAATTGTGATCTATGATAAGCACTAAGAACATGGCTTTTGTGAGTACCATAGAGAACTTATCCTCATAAAACTGACCTCAAATGCATCTGATATAATGAGACAAAGATGATTTCCAAGAAAAGATGAAATGCATAAAGATGGTTTTGAGAACTATGGCATGCTAAGCCACTGAAACTCAACGTGGAATGAGGAGTTTACTTTGAACATTAAGGCCTGACCCTCAGCGGCTGCTCTCCATGGCCAACGGACACCCTCTGCTATCATCATAACATTTATCACAAGTAATACTAAATAATCAAATATAGCAAGTAATACATACAGGCATCCATCACACAGCCAAGGAGGATAACTGGGTCAATCCCACTCACCTTGAGTTTTCTTGATAGTGACATTCCAAAAGTTTGATAACACTTATACAATGGAGATGTCCTACATAGGGGTAGCATCACAACTAATGAGGTTTTCCCGCTATCCAAGCTTACTTGACCCTTACAATTGTCCACCATGTCATAACAGTAACTTAGTAAGTCCTCTAATTTACCCCCATTTGCATTAGCATCCATGTACGTTGTATTTTGGTAATTTACTCTCACAAGGCTACACATCCCTTGCCTTCTTGTTTTATTTAAGGTCTCATTTATTTGTGTTGATACCTATTCCATACTAAATTCTATTATAGGATCGTACTATTATTTAGTTAACAGGTTTTCATTTGTCTCAAGTCCAAAATACTGGGTTTCGAAATTTATGGGCATATATTATGAGTAGCCCCAAAATCTTATGTTACAAGCCTTCCTTCCCCAACTCCATTTGAAATGGAATTTTACAGGGTTTTTCTGTAAAATATGATGATTAAATACAAAATAAGCAGGTCTTAAATCGAGCTATAAATTGGTCTTTAGCTCTCCTAAAGTTCAGCAAAAGAAAGTCTGTTTAGAAGAAACCGATTTGGGTAAGCTTAGGGAAATGACCATAACTTTCTGCACATAGCTTGAAATCACTTGTTTCCAAAGCTAAAAGTTCGCTATATTTATAGTCCTAAAGTTGTTTCAGAAACACATTGTAGGAGTCTCATAATTTGGCTTTAAGTCAGTGAGTTTGCACAAGCCGTGCACAGAATACAGGTTTAATTAATCTCAGGAAAACGAACATAACTTCTTTGATACAAGTTAGAATGAATTGCTTCCAAGTCCATAGGTTCAAAGACTCATACTACTACAATTTTTATTTTAAAATTATTTTAGAAACCCACTCGAAAGACCTCAAACATCATCTTGAAGATGGGATATGTGCACAGGAGGATTCTGGAAAAACAGAATTTTCTAGCTTTTCTTCATCTCCTCACCAATCCCATCTTCAACCCCATTTAAGAGAATACATTATGTAAAACTCAAACAGAAATAAAAGGTAACTAGATCTACCTCAAATGAGATCTCAACCCTCTTCTTGTTTCCCCACTTAGGTCTCCATTCTCATTATCCCAATTCCTTCATGCATCCACAAAACATAAACACATCAAATATATGAGATCAACAATCTCATGAAAAAGAATGAAGGATACAAGACATAGAACACCTATTAAGGTGGGGGGTTTCTATATAGACAACCTACCTTCTCCTACTTCTTTCTCTACTCTCCTAATTCTTTCAAAATCTCTTACATGCAAGGTAAATAGAAACTCCCACTTTGGTAGAGCTCCAAGCCTCAATACCAGGTATGGAAAAGCTCCTACACTTGTACTCTTTCCTCCCCTTGATCTTCTCTCTCTCTCTCTCTCTCTCTCTCTCTCTCAGTACAACAAAATATAATTTGGTGAAAGAATCTGAGTTTACCTTTCTTTTGTTTACCCTCAGTTTGTCCAACTATTTACACCAAAGGGATTGGGAATTGTGAATCCCATTCCTACCCCCTTGACCACCTCTCCTACAGCCAATGCATAGTTGCCACCTTCTTAGAACAAATGCATGGATGAAACTTGTCATCCCACAACCAAAGCTTTAATAAATAACCATACAACCATTAGACCATTAAACCCCTTAGTGATAAAGGCATACAACAATTAGATAATTTACCCACAGTTGTACACAACTTAAACTAAATACATAAGGATAATTCTCAATTACCTATGTTGTCCACACCTCACAAATCCTGCAATACAATGGAAAGGGAGAAATTTCAATATCGACTTTATAAGGTTCACCAAAAAATATATTTTATTAATAAATCTTGGGACGGGGCATTACGAGAGCTTTTCCATACCTGATTTTAAGGCTTGGAGCTCTACCAAAGTAGGAGTTTCTATTTATCTTGCATGTAAAAGATTTTAAAAGAATTAGGAGAGAAGAGAAAGAAGTGGGAGAAGGTAGGTTGTCCATATAGAAACCCCTCACCTTAATAGGTGTTCGATGTCCTGTACCCTCCATTCTTTTTCATAAGAATGTTGATCTCACATATTTGCCGTGTTCATATTTTGTGGATGTATGAAGGAGTTGGGATGCGGAGCGTGGAGATCTAAGTGGGGAAACAATAAGAGCATTGATACCTCATTTAAAGGTAGGAGATCTAGTTACCTTTTATTTCTGTTTGAGTTTTACATGTATTCTCTTAAATGGGGTTGAAGATGGGATTAATGAGGAGATAAAGAAAAGCTAAAAAATTCTGTTTTTCCAGAATATTCCCATGCACATATCCCATTTTCAAGATGATGTTTAAGGTCTTTCCAGTGAGTTTTAAAACATAATTTTTAAATAAAAATTGTAATAGTACAAGTCTTTGAACCTATGGACTTTGAAGCAAGCCATTTCGACTTGTATCAGAGAAATTATGTTCGTTTTCCTAAGACTACTTAAACTTATATTCTGTGTACAGCCTGTGCAAACACATCAACTTTAAGCCAAATTATAAGACTCTTACAGTGTGTTTCTGAGACAACTTCCTTCAGGAAAGTTGTAGGACTATAAATATAACGAACTTTTAGCTTTAGAAGCAAGGGATTTCAAGCTATGTACAGAAAGTTATGGTCATTTCCCTAAGGTTACCCAAATCGGTTTCTTCTAAACAGACTTTCTTTTACTGAACTTTAGAAGAGCTAAAAACCAATTTATAGTTCGATTTAAGACCTGATTATTTTGTATTTAATCATTATATTCTACAGAAGAACCTTATAAAATTCCATTTCAAATGGAGTTCGGGAAGGAAGGCTTATAACATAAGATTTTGGGGCTAGTCACAATATATGCCCAGAAATTTCAAACCCAGTATTTTGGACTTGAGACAAATGAAAGCCTGTTAACTAAATAATGGTATGATCTTATAATAGAATTTAGTATGAAATAGGTATCAACACAAATAAATGAGACCTTAAATAAAACAAGAAGGCAAGGGATGTGTAGCCTTGTGAAAGTAAATTACCAAAATGTAATGTACATGGATGCCAATGCAAATGGGGGTAAATTAGAAGACTTACAAGTTACTGATATGACATGGTGGACTGTTGTAAAGGTCATGTAAGCTTGGACAGCGGGAAAACCTTATGAGTTATGATGCTACCCTATGTACGACATCTCCATTGTACAAGTGCTATCAAACTTTTGAAATTTGTAATTGTCAAGTAAACTCCAAGGTGAGTGGGACTGACCTAGTTATCCTCCTCGGTTGTGTGATAGATACCTATATGTATTACTTGCTATATTTGATTACTTAGCATTAATTGTGATAATGTTTTGATGATAGTCTTTAAGACTATTTGCCCATGTATTGTGAAATGCCTACATTTGAATTGCAAAATGGGATGTTGTGAATGAGATTACTATTTTGAGATGAATGAATGTATGTGGTGATACATTAGGTATATAAAACAAGAAATGCAATTGCGGCTATATTGTGAAAATTATGTGCAGCTATAAGTTATGGCCAAAGGCCTGGATACCCGTCATTAGCAAGGAAAAAAAAAAGTTATGGTTCTTTCTGTATTGAGAATGTAGTCAGGTTGCATACCTCACCTAGCAGGGGATGAAGGGATGAGTGTACAATGTAATGTGATGTATACCTCACCTAGCGGGAGAAGAAGGGGGTGAGTGTATAGTGGTGAGATATTATAAGATCATTGTTTTATGACAATAACATACATTGCTTGATATACACATGTAGAATGGAATAAATATAGATATTATAATATTTATTGTTGTGTTTGCCGGTGTGAGTATACCTAGAGAGGTTTCTCTCACTGAGCTGTCAAGCTTACCCCATTATTATATATATGTTTCTACACATAAAGATCAAGGCTATAAGACCGGGAAGGAACCAGCTATATGGATGAATATTTCATTTATTAGCTAATAATTGTTGATTTTCTAGTAATTAATGGATGTTTTGTATTTCTCAAAAGAAATGTATAGTTTTAAGGGAGTTGAACTGTAAGTATTGCCACTAAGAGAAGATTCTAACACTTTGTTGTAGTGGAACTCTATGTAATATTAGAAAACATTTAATTTTTAATGGAGGATATTATAGGTTAGATTTTGTATGAGTTGTCGTATTTCTTAATCATTTGATTGTCGCCAGCGAAGGTCTGGCCATACCCTTATCCCGGGTTGAGGGTCGCTACATTTTGTCCCCCATTCCTCACCTTCTTCTAGACAAGTTCATCCCCAACCATCTCATCCATTCCCTTCAATCCATGCCCCCCGATCAGGATATCCTAGCGGCTGTTCATTCCCATAAAGCCAACAAAGCCCCCGGCCTTGACGACTTCAGCATATGGGCTTTTACACTTCTTGCTAGTCTATCATCTGTGAGGATCTCATCAAAGCCATCAAAAGCTTCTTCTTCAACCCCTCCCAAGTCTGCCGTATCAACCATACCTTCCTCTGTGTCATCCCTAAGAAAGAGGGTGCCTCCTCCTTGTCCAACTTTCGGCCTATCTCCCTATGTAATCTCCTCTATAAGTTCATTGCCAAAATCTTTGCCAACCACATTCAGGTAGTCATCAACTCTCTTGTCAGTGCCAACCAATCTACCTTCATTTCGGGTCATAGCATTTATGATAATATCATCCTCTGTCACGAGGTCCTCCGCAGCTTTGATAATAAATCGCATTCCCTCGCCGCCCTCCTCAAAATTGACATTCACAAAGCATTCAACTCCATCAGATGGGACTTTACATCCAGAGTTAGGCTATCCATGTCCCCCATTCTTTGTGAACTCGATCCTGGCCTGTATATCCTCCCCTAAGCTCTCTGTTCTTGTGAATAGATCTCCTACGGGGTTCTCCTCCGTTGTCAACATCTGCCAAGGCTACCCCTATCCCCCCTCCTCTTTTGCCTTACTCTGGGGGTCCTCTCCAGATCCATCCAAACTCAAACCGACTATCATCTCATCTCTCCCATCCCTAAGTGCAAAGCTTCCAATCTCACCCACCTTGTCTTTGTTGATGACCTTATGATCTTCTCCAAAGCCGATGAGGATTCCATCTCCACCATCATGTCCTCTCTCCATCTCTTTGAGTCCTTGTCCGGGCCTTCATATTAACCTTCTCAAATCCAGTCTCTTCCTTACGGGTGCCTCGGAGCCCTCCAAAGCTCGTCTTCTCCTGCTCACTGGCTTCACCCGTGGTTATCTTCTAATCAAGTATTTTGGCCTGCCTATCATCTTGTCTAGGCTCACTGCTCACCACTGTGCCCCTATGCTAAATCAAATCATCAAGAAGCTATAGCTCTGGAAGAGCAAGCTCCTCTCATACGCGGGTCATCTAGTTCTCATCTGATCGGTCCTTCAATCATCTTACATCCATTGATAGGGAACTTTCAGCTTCCCAAATCAATCATCAAAACCACTGAATCCCTCTTCTACTCCTCCATGTGGAAAGGTTCTGATTCACCCAAATTCCTCAATCCCATTCGTTGGTCCTCTGTCTACCTTCCCAATCGTGAAGGAGGTCTAGGCATTAGGCGAATTGAGGATGCCAATTCTACTGCCATCCTCAAGCTGTCTTGGAAGGTTGTCTACAAGCGCCCAGGCATCTGGGTGTCTAAGGTCTACTCCATCCTGCTTCACAATGACTCCTTATGGACCTATAGCATCAAACCCAACTCCTCTTAGGTGTGGAAGAATATTCTGTTGGCCAGTCAACTGGCCTTGACTGCCATCAAATCCAATATTGGAAATGGTTTGAACACCTTCTGGCTTGACAATTGGCACCCAGCTCGTGTCCTCTCTCAGCTCATGGGTCATCGTTCTGTCTACTCCTCTGGTCTCCCCAGATCATCCACTGCCTTCTCTATCATCTCTAACTCCTAGTCCCCCGTAACATTCCCTCCCTCTCCATCATCTGGCAATCCCTCAGCTCCATTCCCCCCTTCCCCCGTAGCCGATTGCACCATCTGGACCCCCTCGTCTGGATGCTTCTCCTCTTTGGCCTGGAATCATTCTCAAACCCCTAGCCCCCCCAATCCCCTAGTTCAACATTGTCTGGTTTCGAGCCCAAATCCCTCGCCACAATCTCACTGTCTGGAGAGCTCTCTCCAATTGCCTCCCCACTCAGTCCTTTCTCATTTACCACCATATCCCGGTCTCCCCTGCTTGCTGCCTTTGCTGGAATGGCATCGAAGATACCAATCACCTCTTCTTCGAATGCCCCTTCTCTCGTATCTAAAAGCACATCCTCTCCAAGTGTTGACCTGCCCGGAGATCCCCCTCCCCCTTCAGAGAGAATGGCTTTGGACTGATATGACCTTTTCAGGGAAATCTACTTGTGACATCGCCGGCAAACTTGCTTTTGGCACTACGATCTCTCATATATGGATGGAGTGCAATCTCCATAGGTGATCCTCCAACACTAGGTCTTTTGACATGATTTGGAAGGTCATCTACTTTGACGTCTCCTCCAAACTCGAATCTCCCCCATAGGCCTATTGTTGACTCCCCAAAGAACAGGCTCTTTGTTGTTTCCTGGGGTCTTCCTCAATGCATTATGCCTTCCCCCACCCTGCCCCCTAGGGTTGTATCATTCGGCCTATTGGTCTTGTATACCTTCCCCCCCCCCCTTCCCCTTT